>NC_081405.1:242143099-242400599 GCF_030272615.1 Cryptomeria japonica | reverse complement strand
GTTTTTCATTTTTGAAGAGATGCCTATTTCTTTCCTTCCACAGTTTCCAAATTATGGAGGATGGTAGATAAATCCATAAGAATTCAAAAAGGCATCCTCATCTTAAGGTAGGCCAGGATTTGAGCATCCCTAAAATAGTTTGGGGAAAGGTAGAGGACCAGTCTAGTTTCTTGGTAATCCAATACCAGCATTGGTTAGCATAGGTGCAATTGAGGAGGAGATGGTTTGTGTCGTCTTCACTCTTTTCATAGAGAGGGCATATACTAGGTCCCTGATACCCCATCCGCTTGAATTTATCAGTGATCAAGAGCTTATTCTAGAGACAAAGCCATGTGAAGACTCCTGCCTTGGATAGGCAATACCTATCCCAGTAGAGTTTTAGAGGCAGCTTTGTCATGGGTCTAAGGTGGGCTTTATTGATGTGAGAATACCCATCCTTAGAGTTATATTCTTCATTCAAGGAGTCGTCCCATACAAGCCTATCCTTATTAAGGCTAAAGGAGATGTTTCTATCTCTTAGAATTGCCATGAGTTTGTTTGTGTCCCTTACAGGGATATCCTCATTTTCTTTGTCTATCCACTGCCACCCCACCCCCTACTCTGAGGGGGAGATGTAGTCCCTTAACAGTTTCCCTCTATTTGATTCTAGGAGTGCTTGTGAAGGCCCAAAGTCATAGATTCTATCGATTTCCTTATACCCTCCCTAGGAATCTAACCAAAAAAATGCTTCTTCCCCAGAGCCTAGGTTTCAAGTGAGTTTATCTGAAATAATATTTTTACACTCTAGTATAAAGTTCCATATGCAAGATCCTCTAGGCGGGTTGTTTTCTCTAAAAATTTGGATAGGGTTATCTCCATTAAGGTATTTATGGTGCAATATCATTGCCCATTTCAAATGGGGATGTCTGAACATTCTCCAAACTAACTTTGCCCCAAGGGACCTGCTTTGGTCACAAAAGTTTTTAATGCCGACACCTCCTTGTTCTTTTAGTTTACAAATCTTATCCCAAGATAGGAGTGATAGTTTCTTTTCTTCATTGGCACCTTGACAAAAGAATGTCCTAAGGTGTTTATTGTTGGCATTTCACACTGCAATGAGAATTGTAGGTGATTGAAGGTATTGTCATTGATAGAAACCTTGCAATCCTATGGCACCTACACTGGCATATAGTTTATCGATAGTGGCAAAGATGATTACCGGCACCCCAGCTGACAAGATTTTGATTATTGTATTTTGTATTTAATTGTAATATCTTTTTGTATGCTGACAAGGCGTATTGTAATAAGAGTCATATATAAGTATGAGATCTTGTAGATCATTTAAGATGCGAACATGGATAGTTTATTGCAGAAGTAATATGCAAATATTAAGGCAGATTTTGGAGTAGGGTTTATGGTTAGTATATGAGATTAAACTAGTACTAAACCTAGCATAGTAGATGCTAAAAGAAAGAAGTACATCATATTGGATTTGCATAATCCATTTTGTAAGTCAATGAGACTTCTTTTGTAATTAAGCAATGAGCTTTAGGCAGTTGGCCTTCCTGCATGTGGAGGCCCCTATTGTAAGTAATATCCATTCATTGGCCAGTGAGTGAATATTGTGGGTCACAAATCCCACCGAGGTTTTTCCCTCACCGGGTTTCCTCGTTAAAAATCTTATGTTATGGTGTTCTTTCTATGTTGTGTTTATTGTTCATATTTACTGCATTAATTCTTGTTTACCAGCACACTGTTTTGGAATGCAATTTATTTAAAAAGGTCAGAAAATTTGTTAACCGGAAAGATATTGATTCACCCCCGCTCCCCTCTCAGTATCTTTTGAAATCCTAACATTTATTAAGTTCATCCCATTTTTTTTATGATAAATTTTGACAAGAAAGTTGGTAAATGGGCATTGCTGCCAAAACTGATTTGACTAAGGTTGCCCTGCCTGCAGAGGATAGCCATCTTCCTTTCTAAGTGTTAATCCTCATCTTGATTTTTTCCACCAAGTGGTCCCAAGACATTGATGTCCTTCTTCCTTTATCCAGTGGGATGCCTAGATATTTGCACAGGAGGACACCAGGCTTGATCTCCAAGACTTTGCAAATCTCATCCGCAGATGTGGAATCTATGTTGAAAATAAACACAACTGACTTCTCCAAATTGACGTCTTGACCCTATGCTACCATGTAGGATTTGAGGACACCTTTGAAGGCCCTTGCTTCCCTAATGTCACCTCGCCCAAAAAGCATTGTATCATCTACAAATTTATGGTGGGTGATGGGGGTTAGACCACTGGTGATGGGAATACCTAGGATCCCACCCTCCTCTCTAGCCTTTGAGATAGACCTCCCTAGAGCTCTGCCATAATGATGAAGAGGAAAGGAGACATAGGGTCTCCCTACCTTAGTCCCCTAGAGCTACTTAAAAACCTTTAGGTGTGCCATTGATCATGAAAGAGAATTTGGGAGTGGAAATGCATTAAAAAATAAGGTTGATCCAAGATTTAGAAAATCCAAATGCTTCCAAACATTTGCATAAAAATCTCCAATCCACTTTGTAATAGGCTTTGCTGATATCTAATTTGACTAGCATGCTTGGTGCATTATTAAGTTGGACTGAGTGAATAGCTTCCTGAGCTATTATTACCCCATCATAGATTGATCTATCGACCACAAAGCCTGTTTGCTCTTCGCTAATGATGATAGGGAGAAGTTTCTGAAATCTTGTTCCTAAAGTTTTGGTAAGGAGTTTATAAAGGGTGTTAAATAGGGCTATGGGCCTATAATCATTGAAGCTATCTGATTTCTCTTTTTTTGGAATTAGCACTAAGAAGGTATTGTTGATCTCCTTAAGTAGCTTACCTGAGTTTCTAACACCCTCTAAGGCCTCCATGATCTCCAGACCCATAAATCACCAGCATTTTTAGAAGAAGTTAGTAGGGAATCCATCTTGGCCCAGAGCCTTATCTGGATTCATCTTCATGAGGTCGGATTTGACCTACTCAGAAAATTTCTCAAGCCGACATCTATTGTGTTCTGCATTAATGAGTTTTGGGATATTTAATTATATTATGTTGGCCCAAATGGTTGGAGCCGTTAGTGTTGTTTAGGATGCCTTCAAAGAACCTAATAGCTTCCGATGCAACCTCTAATGGGTCTGCCAGATTGACTCCTTGGCCATTCTTAATGTTAGAGATTTGGTTTACCCATCTCTTCTGCTTGGTACTATTATGAAAGAACTTAGTGTTGCGATCTCCATCTTTAAACCAAGATTCCTTGGATTTTTGTCTCCAGAATATTTCTTATTTAGATAGAATCTTTTCATACTCTGATAGTAATAATTTTTCTTTAAGGAAGAGAGGTTCGTTAATCCCCCGATCCAAAAATTCCTTATTAACATCCTTGAGGTCCTTTTCTATTAAAAGTTTCTTGTCAAAGATGCTACCAAAGTGCTCCCTATTCCACTCCAAGAGCTTCCTTTTGATTAACTTCAATTTGTTTGCCATAATAAACATCTTCAAGCCCGAGAATATTGAAACATTCCACCAGTGTTCAATGAGGTTGATGATGTTATCATCCTTGAACCACATGCTTTCAAATTTGAATGGGCAGTTTATAGGTACTTGTTCTGTCATAATGTTAAGTTGGAGTGGGTAATGGTCAGAACTAGATAAAAGTAGTATCTCCACTTCCGTTGTATAATTGAACTCTGAGAGCCCTCCATGGATGAAAAATATATCGAGCTTTTCTACAATATTGCTAAAGCCTTTCCTTTTGTTGTTCCATGTAAAGGTGTTCTCTACTGTCTGAATTTCTAGTACGGAATTCATATTGATCCAATCATTGAAGTCCAAATCCGTGGTAGGTATCTTGTTACCACCTCCTCTTTTATCTAATGCCTTAGTGATGGCATTGAAATCTCCTCCAATGATACATATCTCGTTCAAATGGTTTCTTAAGAAAGCCTCAAGTTCCAGCCAAACTTGAGCTTTGTCCCTATTCTTAATAGGACCATAGATATTGATCAGGTTAAATCTTAACTTATTATTATAGTAGGCTACCACTCTACCTATCCAATTATGTTTTATCTCTAATGGTGAGAATGAGGAATATCTTGGATCCCAAATGATTGTCAATCTCGGATGAGTTCATTTTAGTTTCTTGGATTAGAATTATGTCTAGTTTTGATTCAGATATACAGCTCTTTATGATACACTACTTCTTATGAGCATTCATACCCCTAACATTCCATGCTATGATTTCCATGGTTCTATGGGGAGGAACTTCCCCTCCCCTACATTAAATAGAGATGAGATGTTTGGCTAGCCCCTATCTTCCCCATCCTTGGCTCTTAATTCAGCAAGGGATCTTCTACCCCTTCTTTTGATAGACTTGGCACAGTCAGGAGAGTCTTTTCTCTCTTCTGTGTTATGAATGCCTAGAATGTTTGGGTTCTCATTTTCCAGATTATTCAGGGCCACGAACAGTTCTTATGTTTTCATATTGACTCTACCATTATCCACTAAATTTTTAACGTAGAGCTCCCTCTGCCTATCCAATTCTTCAGAATCACAAACCTCATCAACAAATTGTTCCATTAGGTCATTAACTACTTCTTCCCCAATATAGTTGGCAATAATATTGATCTCCCTTGCTACTTGTTATCTCCCTACCTTTGCATCCACCAAAGAATCACTCTTCAGGGGAAGAGAAGATTCATCTGCCCCCCACTATCCTTCATATCTGTAACTTGAGTTGACAGTTGATCATGCCTAGAACCATTATCCAAAGTAGGGGGACAAATTTCATTCTCCAATGGTCTCTCGGAGAGGGATAAATTAACTTCTGTTGAAAACCTTGGGTGGCTCATCATCCCCAGGTCTCTGCTTAATCCAGAGATGGCATTATCCTCTATACACAACTAACCCTTCTACAAAGGAGGCTCTCTAATCTCCCCATCTTGTAAATTATGATCCTTGTTCCCGGGATCTACTATTGTTGTCATGCCAACTTCCAGAGATGGGAGGGAGGAGGAGCTTGTTATCTTAATTAAGGAGTCCTTAGATGAGGACTTAAAGAAGCAATCCACTAGCAATGCCGGTGCAGAGGCTTGATGCTTGGATTCTACCTTTAGAGATTCAAAGCCCTCTAGAGTGAAACCCCCAGTTCCTTCCATAAATTTAAGTGAGACACCCATATTATTATGATTTATCCTAGGGTGTGACACCACAGGAGAAGATTTCCTAGGGATATCTTCTCTGATGGGACCCTCATAAAAGGATAGTTCAAATGTTAAAATATGGTTATTGATTTTTAACACTATGTTTTCTAATGTTTTGATATTGATATCTATATTCTCCATGAGAACATGGTTTGAGAATTTAAGTGGGGTTTTTTTGACACATATGAATTTCCCTATCTTATTGCCTATCATTTTTAAGATTTTTATATTATGAAGTTCTAATGGTAAATTCTCAATTGATATTTCTCTATTTACCATAAAAGGTTTTAAATGGGATGGATAAAAAAGGGGTTGCCATTCCCAGCATTCTAAGCTAAAACCCTTGTATGTTAAGATATCCCCATTCAAAAGCCTATTTCTCAATACCGGATTGCTACATTCTATTGCAAGGAAATTGTCAAGGAGGAAGTCGATACTTACATATCCCTGAAAGGATGTTGTTAACCAATCAGTGATTTGCTCGATCAGAATACCAATACCTTCCCATCAAGAAAGGATGACGAGTTCTTTACAATGCTTTTGATACTTTGTTAGGGTTTGATTGCCAATTTCTATCATAGACCCTTTCTCAGTGGCTAATGGATGCTTCGATTGGTTTGCCCTTAAAATTTTTATCCACCACTGAATTTTGATGGTGCTGCAATGAATGATGAACAAGGGTTTCCTTGCCCCTCAGAAGTTTTGCAGAAAAATTTCGTCGAAGATTGATTTCCCGATTAATGGCTCTATCTATATGGGTAGGTTTTAGAAAACCCTCCTCCAGATAATGTTGAGGATGTCAGTCATGGCTTATTAGTTGATGGTTCACCCCACTAGTTGGGTATTTGGGTAGCCTGGGTCTAGCCTTCTACCATTTCTAGTCATTACCAAAAAGGGGAGGGGGAGCCCTTCCCATCCTTTTCATCGTGTATTTGGTTTTCGCGAAGAAGGCCTGTTGTTCTTGAGTTTTTGCTGCATCAGCAATGGGGCCATCATCCTGATGACTGTTAGCAAAAATAGAGTAATGGTTCACATAGCCTAGATAGATGGCAAACGGCGGTCTTGATAGTAGGTTAGGAGTCGCAAAGGCATTGTGACGATTTTTTTGCTTGCAGAACCATGTTTATTTTTCGATAACAAATGAGTTTTGTTTATGTATTTTAATTATTTATTGTTTTTATGAAATTACAAATAATTATTAAAAGATATTAGAATTTATACATTTGGTCTTATTAAAAATTTATTATTATAGAATGATAATATTTGAATTTTATTATAATTTATATAATAAAATAAATTTCAACTTAATACCTAAATTAAATGTTTAGAGTGAGAGAGAAAAAAGGAGTAACTAACTTTTTATTACTCATTTCATGCCAATAATATAAGGATAACATATGTCCTTGGGGAGTTATGCTGATGTTAGCATGTCATATTTTATTATTATCTCCATCTCCATATCTCTCCCTTATCTATATCTCCTTACCTCTCCCTATATCTCTCTTTCCCCCTTCTATCCCTCCCACGCTATCTATCTCCCCATCTCTCTCCCTATCTTGTTCCCTCTTTTTATATCTCTAAACTTTTATATCATCTCTCTCCCTCTCCCCCCTCTCTCTCTATCTATATATCTTTCTCCCTCTTTATATCTATCTCTATATCTCTTTTACTCTCACACACATTCCCTCTTTCTCCCTCCTTATCTTTATATCTATATCTCTCTCTCACTCACACACACACTCCACCCTATTTCTCCATCCCTATCTCTATTCTATCTCACTATCTCTATATATTATTCAATCATTTTCCTTCATCTCTCTCACTCTCTCTATATCCCTCTCTACCTCTCCATATATCACTTCCTATATATTTATCTTTCTATCTCTCTATCTACCCCTCTCTAATTCTCAGACTCTTTCTATCTCTATTTATCCATCTCCACCTTTTTCTCTCATTCCATCTCTCCCTCTTTCTTACTCCCTTAGTATTTTACCAATTATATTTACTCTCTTGATCCTTTCTATTCATATGTCTATTATGATGTTGGAAAAAGGTGAATGATGGAGATATTGAGAGGAAAGATTTTCTTCCCTCTGAGGAGAGATACAACATTCACTTTCAATTTCTCTTCAAACATATTTTCCACATTACATTAGAAGAGGGGGGAAAGTACACTAGATTCAACCTCTAGAGAAAGATATTGAATTCTGAGTGATGGTAAGTGAATCCCTTCTTCTGAATTGATTGAGATTTAAATTGATTGAATTGTGTACTTATGATCAAGTCTAAAAGTGACAAATATCTGATTATAACTCAAGATAGAAGCATAGGATGAAGATGTGCACCTAGATTTGGCAATAATATGTTGAAACAAAATCATCTTGTGAATTTGGGGAAAATTTGTGAAGACCATCGCGGGAATGTACACGGCCCTTCAAAAAATATGTGAAACGAAAAGGATTTTTTCAGCTTTGGAAATGGAGCCCGAATCCGAAAGTATAGCTGCACATGTGAAATCTACACATAGAAAGAGAGGGAATGGTGTTGGGATTAGCGTTTGCCTTCAGGTCAAACCCTTGTTTTGGAATTAATCAAATGTTGAAAGAAAGTACTTGCAAGTAAGTGTAAATGAAATACTAAAATGTAAATCACCTCAAGGGAGGTTGTCAAGAGAATGTTTGTATATTTTCTTGTGTGGAATTGACTTTTGGAATGAATCTCCTCTTCAATGGTTGAATCCTTGACTTGAATGCAACACCTAGCCTTGAAAAGAGACTTCAGAATGCTCAATGCTCGAAATGAATGCTTGAATGCTCTTGAATGCTTGATCTCATGTAAACTTCCCACTCATCCAACTTATTGAACTTATGCAAATGAAAGGGAAAATGCAACTTATATATTCATCAATTAGGGTTAATTGACTGATTTTTTATCACAGGCCGACACTGGGGAGTTTTCTCCCTCAATGTGCAACCTCCAAAGCACATTTGAGAAGGGTCTTGTCCCAAAATGGGGCAATAGAGAGGGGTTCCATGCCCCTTTCCAAGGGGGGACAGGGGCCCCACACCCCTATCCTACCCTTTTTTGCAGGACAAGATGCAGTTCAGGCAATGCAGAGGGCAAGCAAGATGCGGTTCTCGAGTGTCAATCAAGGCTTCAGTCTCTGATGTGGCTTAGGGATTTAGTTTGCATGCATGACAACCCTAATATGGTTGACAATTTCAAGGGTCACAATTTTATGACACTACATTTAGCCCCCCACTTTAGCGGGAGTATAAGCGTATGCCAATACAATCGATAGAGTACAAAGAAACGAGATTGAAAGACTTCTACCACGTGAAGGAGGCAAGATGCACCAAAATCCTAGTGGACTAAGGATCTTATGACATCAATTGACAAAGTAAAAGGGAAGATCAATAATGGAAAAACTATGAATGCAAGTAGCAAGGTTCCCCTCACTATGAGTCATGAAAAAGATACCCAAAATTATGAAGCAAAGCCAAGTTCACCAAATAATTGTAAGTATCAAAAATGAAAATATGAGTAGAGTGTATGCCCCCATGTTAAAGTGATCATGCATGCCTTATCAGGAGAAATTACTTTATGGTATGATACACCCAAGAGACAGAGAAGAGAGGGAGCACATTATCGCTAGGATTTAGCCCCCAAGTGAGGAATAAACGCAAGGATAATGAACATAAAACACAAAGCATGAGGTAGTTTCACTTTCGTCAGGGTTAGTATGTTGTATGATAACTCATGCATATCATATATGTATATGTGTATATAATAATAATCATTCCCCAGAGAAAGGACACTACCTTAGAAGAAATGGAAGAGAGGATGTCTTTTGAGTCAACATAAAAGAGACCAAAAGAGATCTCAATGCTTTGCATCATCCCCAAATAGACATTAAGGGAACAATAGAAGAACAGGGATACACAAAGAATAATGGCCACAAAAGAGAAAGAAAGGAGAGATAGAGAAGATTTATAATGCTAGTACTGCTAATCTAGCATGACATCTGACTCCCGATCTTGTGAATCACTATTTCAAGAAGGCGAGAAACCTACAAGAGGAGCAACATCGAGCATAAAAGATGGAGCTATCACAAGATCCAAACAAGGACTATGCTCATGTTGTAAGTCACTTTGTTCGATTCTAGGAGATAGGATTATAGTTTGTGAAAAATCCGTTGATAAATGTTTGTCCACATCAACATATACATACTCACTATCAGAAACATTGGGAGTTGTATTTCCATCATGAATAACACTTTGACCCATTTCTTCATCCTAGTTTAGAGAAAGAGGAGCAAGAACATGAATAGGATTAAAACCATCACATGTTTTATGCAACTTATGATTTGGAGATGTAGGTTGAATATCTTTCTTAGGACAAAAGGGAATCATGTCAACTATTGGAGTCTTAGGAGATTGATAATTTTTAGGGACAACTTCACGAGCTTGAAAACAGTGTCTTCGTCGGGGTTCTCTCGCACAACAATTCTGTCGAGTCTTAGTGGAAGGCTGAGGAGGATGAACACTTGAAAAATTAGGAATGTTTATCTCCTTGATAGTTGAAGGTTTAGGTTGAAGTCTTTTAGGTTGAACAAGAGGAGAAGAAGGCCTCTTCTCTCGATAAGAGGAAGGAGGTGGAACTGCGCCATATAAAGGAGGAATGTTAGGTGTAGGAAGAAGACTAGGTACATAATGAGGAGGAGCTATAGGTATAACCTTAGGAAGAATATTGTTTTTCTTCTTAGGAGAATACATAATCACATCCATAGGAATAGGTTGAATATCTTCCTTAGGATGGAGATTAGTTCTATCCATGAGGGGAAGAACTTCATCTTCAAGTATGATAGGAATGCCAAGTGTTGGGGATATAGGTTGAGTTAAGCATAGGATCATATTTTTATTGCATTTTTAATAAGATTTAAAAAGAGCATCGCTCCTTGATGGAAGATATTGAAATTTCTTAGGCCAAAAGAGATCAATAGGAACACTAGGGCTTCTTTCAGATGGATGAAATAAGCTATGGTTCATGGTTATGATTTCTCCATTGTGAGGAAATTAAAAACACTTATGGATTGGAGAAGTAATAGCCTTCATGGAAGATAGCCAAGGATAGCCCAACTTCACATGGAACTTCTTGGAAGAGGGTATGATAACAAAGTCAAAATCCATGGATTTAGTATGAAATTCAATACGAAGGGTGATAGAGCCAATAGTAGGACAAGAGAAGCCATCAAATATCTTCATAACTACATTAGAAGCATCATATAATGGTTTATGCAATCATAAATTGAAAAGATACTCCTTAGTGATGATGTTAACCATGCAAGAGGGATCAACAAGAGCGCCACGGCAAGGGATATCCTTAACCTTCACAACTATGTATAAAGGGCCATCGAGTGCTCTAAAAGTATCACTAGGGTCAAATGTAATACATGAATCTTTAGGCATATCTTATTTTTCTACCATATTTACTTAGTTCGGAGCCATAGAAGTGAATTCCTCATAGGAGAAAGAAGTATACTTAGTCTTAATCATGTTAGAGGTATGAGAAGGCAAAGGATCAGTAATTTTTATAATATTTTGATTTGGAGGAGCTACTGATTTATTCCCTTTATCATTCACACCTTCCATAGATATAGTATTGTTATCAATCAAATCTCGAATCTCATTTTTCAATGCAAAATATTTCTCAGTATTACGACCAAGCTGACGATAAAATTGACAAAAGGAATTGTTATCAAAATAAGGGGAGGCAACTTTAGAAGGATCAAATTGTTTTACAAAAGGAAGTTTGATAACATTTTTGTGCAACAATTGAGACATAATTGTATGTAAAGATTCATTCAAAGGAGTAAATTGTCTTTCTCTTTTGAAAAATTTAGAAATAGAAGGAGCACCTATTGTAGAATTCACATTCTTGTTGTTGATTGTACCATTGAGCTTGATGAAGATTTTTTTTGGTTTGAACTTCACAAATGGTTGTTGAACACTCTCCCCCTTATCACTCAAAGCCATAGGAGTAGATTGCACCATTTGACTCACATCTAGTTGATAATTGTGGAGTGTTGTGCACAAATGCAAGAAGAAAGTAAACTTAGAAAAAATAATCTTTCCCCTGATATATTTTTGTAAAGTAGAAATGAAAATGGGTTGAATATCATTATCAGGTACATGATAAGAAATTTGAGCATACAAATGCTTATATCTACCAATGAAATTAGTCACTTTTTCTTTAACACCTTGTTTACAATGCATTAAATCAGTCAAAGTGATTTTAGGACCAATGTTATTTTGAAATTGTTAGATGAAAGCATTTTCTAGTTGTTGAAAATAAGTGATGGAATAAGAAGGCAAAGAGAAATATCATTGTAAAGATTTATCTCTTAATGTTCTTGTAAACAGTTTTGCAAGAAATTTTTTATCATAAGCAAAATCAGTACACAAGGTTTGAAATGTTCTTACATGTGTGAAAGGATCACCCTTTCCATTATAGAATTCCAATTGAGAGACCTCCACATGCTTAGGTGGAAATTTAACAATATCAAGAAAAAGTGGGCTCACAACATCAAAGGTGGGCACACTAAACTTGGATTGACTCATAGAAGCAATTTGTTGTTGTAAGGAAGACATTGTTTGAGAAATATTGTTGATTGTTTCTTTGATAGAAGAATTGATGTTAGACATGGTTGATTGAGAAGGTGGTTGACGTTATTGAAGGAAGGCATGGATTGAGAATAAGGTGGTTGAACATTATGATAAGTAGGAAAAGATGATAATTGTGTAGGAAATGAGACACTCAAAGGAGGAATAAAATTATTGAATGAATTGTCCCCTTGTGTCACATTGATTGGTTGAGGGATAATAGGAATACTTATGGAAGACAGAGGTAAAGATGGAGGATTAAATGAAGAAGAGGGATTTGCCCGATGACTAATGGTTGTAGGAATGATATTTTGAGTTGATGTAGCCATGATGTTTGAAGTGAAAGTAAGAACAGTAGCCATTGAAGTGGTCAAAGGAATAGCAGAATTGATTTGATATGATGGCTGTGAATAACCTATGATCTCAGCACAACTCTTGATAGGATTGACATTACAATCAACAATATGAGCAATGCCACACAATATATCAATTTCATTCTTAACACTTTGAATTGTGCATTTAAGGCCTTCAATTAATGTAAGAGATTAACTATTAGGGTATTATTGCGACATCCATTGCTGAAAATTATCAAATTGATTGTCCAATTTGGAAAGTTGATCTATGGAAACTCTAGTCAAAGCTTCTTAATCATTGGATTCATCAATTGGATTGATAGGGACATGATTAGGATGGGAAGCAATAGCATTATCCTCATTAAAGAAGTCACCCAAATTATGTTCCTTCTCCTTGGTAATTAAACCTTGGGAGGCCTTAATTCTAATGATTCATCTAACGGGGATAGTGTAGGTAGGACTAATAGTAGTGAAACTCATGCACTAGAGGGAAAATTGAAATTTTGAATTTGGAACAAAGCTTACAAAATTGATTAATGCAAAATTTAAGAAAATAATGATTAAACAATTTAAACTTTGTTGGTGGAAGATAATGACACAATTTCCAAAAATGAAAGGAAAATGGAATTTTTAAAATCAAAATTTTTAAAATCAAGGTAGATCATAATTAATCTCTTAATTTTAAAATTTTTCTTGAGATTTAAAATGTTGAATTTTGGAGGTATTTTCAATGCTAGAGGGATAAAAAATTGACAAGATGAGCCAATCTTCTAGATTTGGGCTGTTAAATACAGTCACAATAGTCTCTTGAAGTTTCAGGAAAAAAGTCAAGGACCGTGGTGGGAATGCACACGGTCCCACCAACTTTTTTCAAAATTTTCAGGGATGAATATTACAATGATTTTAAAGATATTCTCAAAAAATTCATGGAGTTTATGATTTCTAGATAGGCAAAAGGGAGGTTTGAATGGGAAAATAGGACCCTATTAGGGTTTTGAAGAAAAAGAGGGATTGGATTGAAAATTTGAAAAGGTTCAAGCCTATTAGATAGGGACACCTTGGAGAATGTCTTAGAAATCTGAATTTGAATGAAATTGATTTAAATTTGAACAAAATCAAATAAAATTTAAAAATTAGGGTTTTATGGCCTAACTGCTTAATTTTTAAAATTTTGAATTTTGAAAAAGGAGGGAAATTAAAAGTTTGAATTTTAGGATAGAAGATAAGTCTGAAAACAGTCACAAATCTGAAAATTAAATGGAAATTCAATTCTTACACAATTTCAAGATGATTTTCAAAAATTAGGGTTTTGACAATTAACCTCTTGAATTTGATTTGCAAATTAAAAAAGGCAATGAAGAAATTGAATTGACAAACAAAACAATTTTCAGATCTAAGACAATAACACACAATTATTACAAAACACAAGTTCAATTTCAATTTTAAAAACTAGGGTTTTGAATGAATTAACCACTAAGTTTGCAGAAAAATTAAACTTGTAAATAAAAAATATGTAATGATTTTTAGAATAAACCATGTAAGACGTCGGGTTCACCAAAATGTGATGTTGGAAAAAGGTGAATGATGGAGATATCAAGAAGAAATCTTTTCTTCCCTCCAAGGAGAGATAAAAGTCTCACTTCATATTTCTCTTCAAACACATTTTCCACATTAGATTAGAAGAGGGGGGGAGATACACTAGATTCAACCTCTAGAGAAAGAGATTGAATTCTAAGTGATAGTAAGTGAATCCCCTCTTCTGAATTGATTGATATTTGAATTTATTGAATTGTGTGCTTATGATTAAGTGTAAAAGTGACAAAGATCTGATTATAGCTCAAGATAGAAGCATACGATGAAGTTGTGCACCTGGATCTAGCAATAATCTATCAAAATGAAGTCATCTTGCAAATTTGGGGAAACATTTCCCTAACCGTACCTAGAATATACATGGTCCTCCAAAAAACCTGTGAAACAAAAATGGCTTCTCCACCTCTACAAATGGAGCCCGAATCCGAACGTACAACTACGTACCTGCAACCTATACACAAAAAAGAGATGGAAAGGTGTTGGGATTAGGTGTTTGCCTTCAAGTGAAACCCCGATTTTGGAATTAACCAAATGATGAAAGAAAGTACTTGCAAGTAAGTGTAAATGAAATACTTAAATGTAAATCACCTCAAGGGAGGTTGTAGAGAGAATGTAGGTAGATTTTCTTGTATGGAATTGACTTTTGGAATGAATCTCCTCTTTAATGGTTGAATCGTTGACTTGAATGCAACACCTAGCCTTGAAAGGAGACTTGAGAATGCTCAATGTTGGAAAGGAATTCTTGAATCTTGCATGCTATTGATTACTTGATCTCATGTACACTTGAACCCTATTATCTAACTTATTGAACTTATGCAAATGAGAGGGAAAAAGAAACTTATATACGCATCAATTAGGGTTAATTGAGTGATTTTTTGTCTTAGGTTCACACTCGGGGATTTTTCTCACTCAATGTGCAACCTCCAAAGCACATTTGAAAAGGGTCCTACCCCAAAATTGAGTAGGGGATAGGGGTACCACACCCCTGTCCTACCCTTTTTTGTAGGACAAGATGTAGTTTAGGAAATGCAGAGGGCAAGCATGATGTGGTTCTCGGGCATCGAGCAAGTCTCCGGTCTCTGATGTGTCTTAGGGATTGAATTTGCATGCGTGACCCTAATGTGGTAAAAAATTTAAAGGGTTACAATTTGATGACACTGCATCTATCTCTTTCTATCCCTATATATCCCTTATCTCTCTATTTTTATCCTATCTCTCCCTATCTCCCCATCACTCCCATATTTTATATCTCTCTACTTCGTCTCTCTGTAATGTATATACATGTACTCTCTCTCCGTCTCTATCTATTTATCTATTCCCATATTTATCTCTCTCCTTCTCTCTAAAGTCTAAATATTTATCTCTATTACTTATATTTGTTAGCTCCTTTCTCTCACTCTTGCCTCCCTCTCCCTCTCTCTCTCATTCAATCCAAATCTCTTGTATGATAAATTTTTTTCTATATTTAATCTCCATCTCTCTCTTGCTATTCTATCTATCTCTTTTTAGACATATATCTATATCTCTCTTCTTCTCCCTCTCTATCTATCTATATTTTCCTATATCTATATCAATAGCCCTCACTCTCACTCTTTGGGCCAATCCCTCTCTTTATCTTACCCTCCACTCTATTTATCCCTATCTCTCCCTCCCTCATTCCCTCCCTATCCCCTTATCCATCTCTTTATCTCTACCTCTCTCTCCCTTTTTCTTCCTGTATATCTTTATATATCTCTCTTTCTCTTCCAATATATATCTATCTCCCCTATTTCTCTCACTCTCTCTCCATCTCTATTTGTCCATTTATTTATGTCTTTCCCTCTTCCCCTCTCTCTATATCTCTAATTATCTAACTCTATCTCACAATATACATATTTATCATCTTTCTCTCTTCCTTTATATATCTCTCTATCTCTTCCTCTTTGTCTCTCCCTCTCTATCCCCTCTCTTTCTATCTTTATCTATCCCCCTCGCTTGCACTATCTTTTTTCCCTCCTCTTTTTCTCTATCTTCATCTCTCTCCCTACTCTCTAGACATGTCTCCTCCTATCCATCCATCTCTCTCCCAATTTCTCTCTTTTTCGACCTCTATATCCTTATCTCATTTCCTCTCTATATCTGTCTCTCCTTATCACTTATTTCATCTATCTCTATCTCCCTCTACCACTACATTTGTCCCTATCTATATATCAATTCCTATCTCTATCTTTATCTCTCTCCAACTATTTATTTTACTCTTCCATATCTATATATTCCTCTCCCCTCTCTCTCTATCTCTTTCATATCTCTCTCCATATCTCCATTTTCCTCTCCCCATTCTCCATCTCTATCTTTGACTCCATATATATCTCCATGTTCTTCTCTATCTATATATCTATCTCTATATCTATCTCTTTATCCATCTCTCTCTCTCACTTGTACCCCTCTCTATATACCTCTTTTTAGCCCTATCTCAATCTCTCTTGCACGCTCACCCTATTGCAAACATAACATGATCCTATTCCTAATAAAACTTGATTATCTTCTCAATTCAAAGGTTTCATTTCAGTTATGATTAAGCCCTTGTAAGTGGATGAGTAGTTGATTTTAAGCTATCACCTTTCAATTAAGTCCTCTGTTGCACAAACAACATCATGGCTATAAATTTACCACATGAACTACACAAATATATCCAAAAAATAGACCAAACTTTCCCCAATTGACCTCCCACACCTCTTTAGCATGTGCATTGCACATCAAAGTGGAATTGCTAGTTTATATTATTTTATTAAAATAAGTTGTAGTTAATATTACATAAATATAATTATTCTAATATAATTTTAAATTATCAAGGATTTAAAAGTATAATGATTAAAAATTAAAACAAATATTTTTATTACAATACTATGATGGTAAGTACTCGCCACTACGTGGCACTTGTTTTTGAAAGATTCACATCACAATCTTGAATTTTTTTTATTAATGCAATAGATTAGTAAATAGTTTTATTACAATTGTTTAATTAATTTTTATTTTTTAAAAATTCTTAAAGAAATGGATGTATTAAAATTTGTTTAGGTTTTAAATTTTTGATTTAATATATATTTTAAATTTGATCATAATTTATTAAAAAATATTTTCTTGTTATATAATACTGACCTGAGTTCTATTAATATATTGTAAACTTAACTGAGTTTTTTTAATTGCCAATTAATTTATTCCTTTTTTTTATATTTTCCAAAAACAAATCAATTATGAATAATTTATTATTCATAAACTTTATTTTAAAAATTAATAATAAATTAAACACTATAACTACTTTTAATAATTGATTTATTGAAAGTAATTATTAATCTTAAAATTCGGTTTACAAATAACTATTTCTTAAATATACAATATTGAACATTAAAAAAATATAATATTTAAGCTCTTTTAAATTATTTTTTACAACTTAAAAACAAATTAAATATTATAATTACATTTAATAATTGATTTATTAAAAATTGTTATTAACCTTAAATTTTAGTTTATGAATAACTACTTTTTAAATATATAATTTTCAACATTAAGAATTTATAATACTAACTTAAGCTCTATTAATTTATTTTTAAAACTTGAAAAATAAATAAACATTATAACTAATTTTGATATCATATATTCCTACATATGTGGACTATGTGTTTTGCCTAAAAAATAAATAAGTGATTTATTAAAAATAGTTATTAACCTTAAAATTCAATTTATGAGTAACTATTTTTTTAAATATACAATATCCAACATTTTAAATTTATAATATTAAACTCTATTAAAATATTGTAAACTTAAGAGGTTTTTATTTATTCGAATTTTCTTTTCTATATTTTACATGAACATCATACCAAATGCTTTTCTAATTTCTACTTCAAACTCACAACACGATTGGCAGGAACTTGACACATTGTGTCAATTGTTATTTTAAAGTAGTAAGGGCAAACTTTCATAGAGGAGAGAAGGAAAAATATATTATTACATAGCATTTATGAGCTTTTCATTATAGTTTATAGCTTCATATTGTTATTTAGTGTAATGTCATTTTGTGGTTAATGATATCACATAGCTTATTGAATTTGATAATTAGTTTATCATCAAATTATATTATGCATGCTAATCCAAGTTTATCCAATAGTGATCTATTTAATAATTACATTCTAAATTGAGAAATAATTCTCTTTTCTTATTTAATATAGTACACCATTACTCAAAAAAATTCCCATAAACTAGTAATAATTATTTTAATATTATTAACCTAACATATTTTATTAATTTGTCTTTATCTACTTCTAAGCTTAGATTATTCTATTCTAGTTGCTTTCAAGTTACCTAGTTTTTTTTGGGCCCTTGACTGGCATGAGGTGAGATTTAATTCAAACTATACCTGATAATTGAGTCCCTTAAAAAGGATGAGGTTATTTGGCTTGTGATGCAGAGGGGTAGTTTTACCACCTACATTGAGGCTATGAAACTCTATGACCCCCCTCTAACTATTCAATTTTCCCATTCCTAGAATGAGGGTAGGGTTTCTATTGGGTGGCTATATTTCTCTATTTATATGGAGTTCATAATGGCTTCTACTAGGATCTTAGTTGAAGGTGTAACAGTCCCTAAAAAACCCAAAGGGTATCACAATGAGGACTTTAAGAGATTTTTGGAGGGTGGTGAGAGAATCTCTCAACTGCAAAATGGGTTCAATAGAGAGGACCTACTAGGTGAATGGAAGGATGTTACTTTCATCCTAATTAATTATTTTACTATTGATGGCTAGTACAAAAGGCTCCATCCACAAATTTTTATTATGTTGAATAACTTTAGGCATGGCATTATGATGAACTTTCTTTTCTTGAATTTCTCATCTCTATCTCAGTCAAATGTTGTGGCTAAGTCAAAGGATTTGTTACCCCTTCACCAAGGGTTAATCCTTAGACTACAATTTTTATTTCTCTCCATCCCCTTCTACATTGAACACTACTGAATGTTGAGAGGGGGCTTGAAAAAACTAAAAATTTAAAAGATTAAAATATTGAAACCACAATCTCCATTCAATAGATGTGCATGAAAGTAAATAGTAGAAACAATAAAAGAATCCATAGAAGAACACTATACTTTTAATGTGGAAAACCAAAATGAAAAAAAACACAGTGAGAATATAACTGACAATATGTATAACAACTGTTTATGATGCAGGAGCATCTCGAGTTCACAACAATCTTGCATCAACAAAAAACATTTTCTTTTCTGTTTTGTTTGCAGTTTCAGTTTTCTTTCTATATGTCACAGTTTTGGCTCACCAGATCCTATGGAGTTTAATTCTACTTTAAGACTTGATCATCTTTCTTTATTTCAAACCGCATCTCATTTGGATCACTTTTCGATAATATATCGCTACCGGTTTCCATGATAGTTTCCTATTATCGGTTGCCTGAGACTTATTATGGTGATCTATCAGAACCCATTTCGAAGCTTGCAGAGCCTTGAGAATTGATCTTGATGTTTCTTAGCATGTAGCTAACCTTCTACATTCCATCCTTTGGATTTTCCAGAGGAATCTCTTGGTGGAGGCCAACCTTCTTCATTTTGCACATTAGGTGTTGTTCTTCGGGTGTTGATCCCTTTTGGGCCAACTGTATCCTTTAGATCGATATATATTTGTACTCATGCTTTAGAATGTAATAAATTAGAATCAATCAGAGTATCAGATAGATAGACTGTGCCTAGAAGATATTCTTTCGATTCAAGGTCCCAGTTGTGACCTATTCTACCAGGCCTATGTACTAGTATGTTGTAACCCAGTTGTTACTGGTTGGATGTAATCAAATTTCATGCAATTAAAACTATCTATTCTGCATAGCCTCCATCATATCTGTGTGCTTCTGTTGTGTATACTCTTGCTGATCGGTCTAAACTGTTCTCTTTGAGGTCCTTCTTCACCGGTGATTTCTTTGAATGGTATCAGAGTGAAGTTTTGTTCTGAAGGTTATGTATCCTGAATTTTGTTGTAGGGTGGTGGATTACGGATCCGACCTGCAATTGCAAAGGACTAGCGTGAATCAATGGCATGAAGAGGAACTATGAATGGTGGAGCACGTGGGAATCCAGACCCTACTGTGGTGGAGATGTTGTGAGGAATAGTAAAGCAGTTAGAAGTCATGGAGAAATCCCACATAAGAGGCAGACATATTGATGATGTAAACGAAGATGAAGGAGAAGAGGCTCCAGTTGAACAAATAAACCTACCGGTAGTTGATCTGGATGAAGAAATGTTTTTAAGGGTTTTGAGTAGGGAAAACACTAACCTCATTTTACTCCATTGGAATATGATGGGAAATTAGACTCAGATGATTTGATGGATTAGATCTCGGAGATGGAGAAGTATTTTGATTTTGAAAACACTGCAGAAGAGAGGACAATGAAATATGCCTGTACTTGGTTGAAAGGTCATGCATCTCTTTGGTAGGAGAATTTGCAAGTTGATAGACAAAAAAGAGATAAAGAAAAGATTAAGACATGGGATCGGATGATTGCTAAATTAAAATCAAAGTTTGTCCCGATGAATTATCAAGTGGATTTTTCTCAAAAATTGTAGAACTTGAGACAAAAGGAATCTAGTATGAAGGAGTAAACTGAAGCATTTTACAAATTGAACATCAGATTCAGACATGTTGATGATGAAGTTGAACAAATTGCAATATATTTGAACAGATTGTGGATTTCTATACAAGATGAACTTAGTATGATCAAATTGGAGGTTGTTGAAGAGGATTACCAGTATGCACTAAAGGCTGAAGAGAAATTGAATAAAAAACATGAGCAGAGAAAGAGAGGTAGAGGTGGAAGTTTTACTAGAGGAATATTTCAAGGAGGAAAAGGATATACAGGAGGAAGAGAACCAATATAGATTAGAACAAGAACAAGGAAGTGAGCAAAGAAGGTAATTCATACTAGAAGGATGATAGAAATTTCTACCAGAGGAGAGAACCGGATGGTTACTGGAATGAGAACTTTGGAAGACAAGACAAGAGGATATTTAGAGGAATCTTCTTTAAGTGTGGAGGAAAAGGACACCTTGCATTTGAATGTAAGAGGATAGAGGATACCCGAAGAGCAATAGTAGTGGAAGAAAACCCCACTAGATCAGACAATAAACTAGAGGATGGAGAATTGTTGATGATGAGGAGAGATTTGTGTCATACGAGAGGAGATGAAGAACCGTTCTAGA
The DNA here is from genome assembly GCF_030272615.1 of Cryptomeria japonica. Classification (NCBI taxonomy): domain Eukaryota; kingdom Viridiplantae; phylum Streptophyta; class Pinopsida; order Cupressales; family Cupressaceae; genus Cryptomeria; species Cryptomeria japonica. The sequence goes on along the minus strand of NC_081405.1, from coordinate 242,379,555 downwards.
GGAAGAACCTATTCAAGACTAGATGTAAGGAATCCGATAAGTGTTGTAAATTTGTTATTGATAGTGGTAGTTTAGATAATCTTGTTTCAGAAAAGATGGTGAATAAGTTGAAATTGGAGAGATTGAAACACCCTAAGCCTTATTAGATAGCATGGTTTCAGGATGAACATAAGTTGTTAGTAAGTGAACAGTGTTTGGTAAAATTGGGAATTATCATGATGAAGTTTTGCGTGATATTATGCCTATGGATATTTTTCATCTTTTGTTGGGAAGACCTTGGTAGTCTGATAGACAGGAAATACATGATGGGAGGAAGAATAAATACACTATTATGGTTGAAGCAATCCTTGTTATCTTTGGAAGAACCTTTGAATAATGAAGTTTTTACAAATACCAGAATCTGTTTAGTAGATGGAAGGAAATTCATGGATGGACTGAGACATGAGAATGTGTGTTTTTCCTTAATTGCTAAGAAGACAGAGAGACTAGAACCAGAAGGAGAACACCTAGAAGAGATAAGAGATTTGCTGACAGAATATGAGGACATCATTTTAGATAATGTACCTGATGGATTGCCACATGTTAGAAGTATTAGTCATTGCATGGACTTGGTTCCCGGAGCTATTTTTCCTAACAAAGCTGCATACCGGATGACACTGACAGAGAATGTAGAACTGAATAGACAAGTGCATGAGTTATTGAAGAAAGGTTTTCTTAGGGAGAGTCTGAGCCCTTATGTAGTACCAACAATATTAGCACCTAAGAAGAATGGATAATGGAGGATGTGTAATTATTCAAGAGCAATAAACAAGATCACAGTGAAATACTAGTTTCCTTTACCTAGGATGGATGACATAATGGACTATTTGAGTGGAGAAATAATAATTTACAAAGATAGATTTGAAGAGTGGATATCATCAAATCAGGATCAAAGAAGGTGATGAGTGGAAGATAACATTTAAGACAAATGAAGGACTATATGAATGGTTGGTAATGCCTTTTGGATTGACTAATGCACCGAGTACTTTCATGAGGCTAATGAATGAGGTATCGAAGAAATTCTTAAGTAAGTTTATTTTTGATAAAGCTAAACAAGTTTTACAAGGACTTGAAACCCAAAGTTTTATAGCCCATGGCCAGAAGCCAACCAGAACAAAAAACTAAGTTGAATAGGGGGTGATCCCCACATAGACCGGCGACAAAAAACAAAAAAGATAAATAAAAACTAGGACCACACACTCAACTAAGAGAGTCCATCAAATCCATGGTTTTTCTGAATAATACTCCTATTAATCTTCTCAAAGTCCTCCATGATGAATCTAGAGGTTCCCTGGTCCTGGCTTCAGCTCCTGGTTCTAGTACATGGACCTGAACTAATCTTCCCAACAGCAACACTCTATTCAACCTCCAAAGCAATATTTTTTTTATACTTTTCACCCATAGGAGGGTTGGTAGAAATGGTCCTAGCTCTATAATCTTTTCAAGACTGATATGCCTAGATTACAATACTTTAGAAATAGAGGAGGATGCCTCTGTAGATGACTTTCTAGACCTTTTAGCTTTTCATGTACTTTCAACATTGCTACTTTTCTTTCCACTAGACTTTCCTGCAATCTCATCAAAGGTAGAATCTTTCCATACTCAAATCCTTATATAATTTAAGATGTATCTCTGCAATCGTCATGTTCTCTTTCTAAATTTAATAACTTACTATTTATAGTAAGCCTAGTTATCTAAATTAATCAATCACAATCTTTGAATAAATAGGGAAAGTCTAATTGCAAAAATAAATTCTTCAAATCTGAGTAAATGGGAATAAATTTGAATTGTTACTAATAACCAAAAAAGGGGCATGGGTTTAGAAATATAAAGTTTAGTTTATAAAGGGAAATAGAAGTTGTTAAATAAAGAGAGAGAAATGGATTTTGGAATAGAATGTTGAAATGCGGTTGACAAATGGTGAGTGAATGTTCTAAATTTGAATTAGAAGTATATTTCCCTCCTGGGCGTTGGATTTGGGTACCAAGTTTGAATTCAAAATTATTATGGGGTTTAACTATTGTTTTGGCTCCAATTTCATTCATTCTATCTTATCATTTTAACAAGGTTTTGTTGTTCTTCTTCAAAGGCTAAGAAACCATTGAAGGAGTGATCTTCCAGGTTGATAAATAAAGGGGACATAAGCTTGTAGGCAATGTGTTTACAAGTCTCCAGGGGCAATCACATTCAAGGGTTGTAGTTGTGCTTCAAAGAGACTTTATGTGTTTTGTTTTGATAGGGATTGTAATTGATAGTGTGTTGTAGTTTCTTAGTTCATTTTAATATCTATATTGTTGGTAATAACATTGTATATTGCATTGTCCCTCCTAGCCTTATCTTTTGATTTATGCATTGATAGACTTATGTAGACATATATCATTGATATTTTGGTGATTATTTATAACTTTGTCTATGTGATTAGATTCTATGGATGATGATAGACATTTTATATTGACAAGTGTTATATGATGACTCTTATGGATGATTGACATATCTTGGATTATTAAGATGATGGTTTTACTTGATCAGTGAAAACTTTAGTGTCTAATATTTGCCAATTGGCTATTTTTTTTAATTTGGGAATCAAATTTGGCTAATAATTTCAACTTTTAAGGTGACCCAAATCGCCACTTTTTTACAATTTTTTATTTGGATGTTAATTAAATCACCAGAGAATTTATTTTATTAATGTTTTTAACTTAAAGATTTGCCACAATATTTGATACATGATTGGATCCAATTCGCCAACATTTTACAATTCATTGTTGAAATCCAAAATAATTCACCAATAATATATCATAATTACTAGTTACTTTAGGGCTATATCAACAATCTTTTGTTTCCACCATTTATTTAAAATATAATCTAATGACTTTCACTGTATTCTATGAGGTAAAATGTACCTACAAGTTGTAATGCTCGTGGAGTTCGAGATTGCTTTTGAATTGTTGACTTCAATGAAAATCAATGGTCTAAAAGCAAGTTTTGGCCCCATGAGTATTACAAATTGTTTGTAAAATTTATCTCACAAAATAGAAAGAGGACTATTAGATCATTTTAAGTTAATGGTAGAAACCAAATAAAGTATAGTCTAACCCTTAAACTCATTAATGATTTCAACCTTCATGCCTTTACTTTTTTATAAAAGATTATTTTTAAATGAAAGGAAATGCAATAGTAATTAATGAATACAATGATTATTTTCCAAGATTTACCAATATTTACTACCAAAAAAAATTGATATAAATAAATTCGCCAATAAAATTATTTTTTTTTTACAAAAGGAAAGATTCGCCAATAAACATTATTATTATTATTTTTAGAAAAAATTAAATATTCGCCAAGATTTTATACAATTTTTTGAGGGGGGGTTTCTTAAAGTTATCACTGTACTTGATGATCTTATATGTACTTATGGTTCATGATGTATCATATTTCTTATGGGATTTTGATGATATAATGGTTATGCTAACCTTATTCCATGATCTTGATGATTGATTTGATGCTATGTTGATTGTGATTGCCTTCTAGTGTATTCGTGTTAGAGACAATGTCATACCACTCACTACGAGCATGATATGACGTTGCGATTCTCTATCACTTGCCTAATTATTTATGATATATTATTGTATATGGTATATCATGATTATTGGTGGTGGGAGGATTGTAGGTACTAGACATCAACTACACATTGTCTCACAGGTTCGAGCGTGTCTATATCCCAATAACAAGTTATTGGAGATGGCACGAGTTTCCTCTTTACACTCTAGGTCTAGTTTGGTATCCTTGTCAGTTGTATCATAGTTTAGATCATCATGTGGCTCCTTGCAGTATGTTGTTTGATCCTTGTGTCAAATTGTCTTGAGGTGTTGTGAGTATTTTCATTATGTGATTAATTAATATTGGATTTGTCTAGTTTAATAACGATAAATTTAAATTAAATTATGGTATAGTTTAGATGTTTAATTATTATTGGTAATTTATTGTTGTGGTTTAATATTCATTTATTTGATTAATGCTTTATTGATTTATCGATTTATATTTAATTGGTGATTTGATATTTATTTAATTGGCTTAGTGATTTATTGTTTAGTTGATTATTTATTATTTATTTATTGTTTAATTATTGTTTCTAATGTTGGCTATGATTTTATATTTACTTCTGGTATCTGTTTATATTGGTTTTTTATTTATTTAATCGAGTTTTGATTATTATTTATTAATGGATATTATATTATTATATCCACTTGCTTCTAATTGCGTAAATAAATATTACAGAGTCTACCTACCCTATTATTCTATTGGGTAATTTTGTGGGGGTAAGTAAATAATATAAAATAATATTATTTACTTCAAAACTATGCATGGTAGGTATATAATATAGTTTTTGGGAATTTTTGGGATTGGCTGGAATTTTTCTATAGCTTAGGTTTCAATTTTTATTTATTCGACTTTATAAGCATTTTGTCGAGTTAGTTTTTTGGAAGCAACTTGCTTGCATGTTGGAGTTTAATCTTTTCTTGGGGCTTGGATTGTAGGTTGTTGCTGATTGAGGATTTTGGTTTTTGCTCTTCATCAATTTTCTCTTGCCATCACTCTATTTTCCAAGTTGGAGATTGTCCTTCTCTCTTGCTTTTTGATTTAAAAGGGATTTTTTTTCTCCGTTCATGTTAAAATATTGTTTGTAGGGGAAGGGGGTGGGAAGAGAATAATATTTATATATATGTCTGTGTGTGTGTTATTTGGAGAAGTGATTTGTGTAGCATTATCATGAAATGCATATGTGGAGTCCTTGAGAGTTGTATTATTTATCATCAACCATGTAGAATTGCTTGGGTACTTGTCAATCATATCATTTGTAATATAATGTTTACTTCATTCTATTATTTGGTTATGTTGTGTGTGTTATGGGAAATGTCAATGTATAACTATGTATATGAGATGATGGGTAATGATGTCAAATTTCTCTTGTATGGTCTTTTTGAATTATTTGTGTTTTTATTTGGCTCTATTTTGGCCTTACACACCTTTTGGGAGTGATTATGTGCCCATTTGTGAGTCTATGTTCAACTCTAGGCGGAATCATCACTTTATTTCTTTCATTTTTTGAGTTTTTGGTGTCTAGCATAAATGCACCACATAATGGCTTCACTAAACCATAGAACGCCTCCAATGTGCTACAGAATGGTATGGATGCACCATTCTACATCATGGATGCGCTAAATTGCTCCATGGGTGTGCCAATCTACACAATTTTATCAGTTTGACAGTTCTTGTCCTTCTGTGATCAATTTTTGGATTTTGGCTTGTACCAGAGGCTTTTTTGGGAATGTCTTGAGTTTCTCTCAGATTCTTATGGTTCAATAATGATCATTTTATTATTGTTTTTATCTCCAACAAGAAGTATTATGCCTTCTTGTTGAGGGTTGTGCATAGATGTTGTTATAACTCTAGAAAGAAGGAGAGCGCCTTTCTATTGAGGATGGTTTATGTAAGCTCTAGTGTGATGGATGTGCTCCATTGTTGAGGATTTGATATTATTTGTGGATGAGTAAGATATATTTATGACTTACTCTTGTTTATTGTTGTGTTATTTATGATTGAGGCTCTTGATTTTCATGTTGGCTTTATGGCCCCGATTATGCTTTAGACTTGTATCATTATGTTGATGTTATTTTTGTATTCTCTTAATATGAGCCTCCTTGTGATGTGGTTATTTGTTTTTCACCCTAAAGTCCTGGTCCATAGTTAGGGGGAGTGGGCTCTTTCATCTGTGGATCGGGGTCATGAGAATTAGGATTTTGAGAGGTTCCTCATAAGGATGCTTAGGTTCTAGACCTATCAAGGAACCACATGGGGAGTTTACCTTTAATTTACAAGTAATTTGATTGGTGGGTTGGCTAATTACGACTCTAATAATAAGATAATAAAATTTATTTTGGAGCTCCACCTCATGGCCCTTGAGCAGAGACTTCAGATGAACTTGGGAAGACCATAGAGATGGTAAGCCAACTCCCTTGATTTTCTCATAGGTTGATATGGTTGCACATGTTTATCAGGGTGTGGCTTTGCCCCTTCTATGTGAGGATAGCATGTGTTGCCACTCTTTCCCTACATGTGTCCATGATCCTTATGCCTTGATTGTTGGTACGCCTCTGGGATTTTATTGCATTTTGATTTAGCCTTGTGATGTGATTTGGTGTATTCTTTATATGGTTTCCTTTCTATGATTGTGAGTTCTTGTCCTTTGGTTGGTAGGTGTTAGCCTAGGTGTTAGCCTAGGTCTAGAGTGTTAGTTGGAACCTTGTGCCATCTCCTATCATGGGGGGTGGTTCCTTATTGGTTCCACATGGTCAGGTGTATTGATGCCTTCTTTCATTGGGATAATATTCATCGGTTGTAGCATGCATGGATGCCGATCTACATCTTCTCTTCAAGTGGATGTATCTTTGGAGCATATTCTATATAATTGTGATTGTAACTATGTATCTTATATCATGGGAAGATGTAAATTATAAAAGAAGCTATGTAACTTATATCTTGAGATCGTGTTGTATCATAATGGATTATTCTATTGCAATCATGTAGCATCCCTTGTAGTAAATGGATATTCTTGAACATAATTAGAAGTTGGAAATCTTAATGGAAGGATTATTATTATTGAAATTATCTTATGAAATATTATGGGAATGCTAAATGTTAATGTATGCTTTAGAGTGAATGTTTCTAGTGAAAGGAATGTAATTATTAATTAATGGTTATCTCTTGGAAATGAATATGTATGAGTACCTTGTAGGTATGTATGATTATCCTTAAAGGAAATGAGACAGATTTGCATTAGGTGATACTTTACATGGAAAGATGATATTATCATTTTATATGGTAAAAATTGAATTATTAAAATTCAATTGGTGTCTTAAAATAAATCCAAGAGTTAATGGGGATATGCAAGATTTGCATTTGATAGTTCATAATTCTCATGTTAGGAAGGAAGTAGTTGATTAGGAACTTAATGTAATGGATGTTAATGGTATCATGATTATGGATGTGTTCATGTGTTATTGTTAGTTAAGTAATGGCATTGAGATACCTTAGGGGATTGGTAGTTGTAGAAATGTTATTTATTTCTGCTTGCGTATTATTTTGTTAAGAACATTATTATGTTTAAGTTATTTATACATTCCTATTATTTTATTATTAATTCATATCAGTACTTGTAGTATAATATCTTGCATTAGTAGATTTTTAAAAAAAAATTATCTCTATTTGTCAATTAGATTTGTTATTTTATCTAGGGTATTTTGGCGGGCATTACATATATTGTTATTCTTAGTTGTTGTTAGATATATATTTTTATGCATCTTTCTATTGTGGTGAAGTGTGAGGAGTTTGGAGTATTTTGGATTTTACAGTAGATTTGTGAAGCTTTGAGCTCCATTTCTAGAGTCTATTTTGTAATGATTCATGGCATATTTGTATATTTTCATAAACATAGATTTGCATGTTGTTATAATGCCAAAATTTTTGTAGAATATTCTTCTTATATTTTTCTAAGGGTTTTGAGTTCTTATAAATTCACTGGTACAATTTTTAGCATACTTGATTTCCTCATTTGGTTGCAAAGCGTAAATTTGAGTTGGGTTATTATAATTTTGTAAATCTGATATAAAATTGTAGCAAGGGTGCTCATGTGTAGTTGGCACTAGTTATCTATTAATTAGAGGGAGGAATGGTACATGGCTCAATGATCAAATAATAATTTTTCATTAATTTAATTATTAAATGAAACTAAACTAGATGTTTATTTATGAATGCTATATAATTAAACTTAATTGAGGCTCACTATTTACAATTCCTAGAATTCCTACTTTGATATGATACTTTATCATGTGCTACTTGATTAGCACTTACAATTTTTAATAGAAACAAAATAGAAAATAACACAAAGATTTTGGATATAAAAATATTATTCCTATTGAGGTGAAATGATGGAAAGAAGGAGCGAGAAAGGAGGAGCAGGAAGAGCTAGGGTTTTGGCACCCAAGGATTAAGGTGATGGAGATGAAGATGGTGAGGCAGATGGCGATAGGAGGAGCCTCTTCTCTTTGGCCCAGATTGGTTCCTCTAGACTCTGCACTAGCTTATTTGGTCTAATAAATGTGGGGTTTAATGGCGCTAAGGCAGGCAGTGTGTTTACGTCACCCCTATTTGTGTATCTATGCGATAAGATCGCTATGCTTCTGGATTTCTGCTATTCATTACTCTCTGGAGATGAACCTTATTGGGTACCTTTGATCTTGCACGATGGTTTTTTGGTTGTGATGCCCTATGTTCGGCCAAGATTTGGATCCCTCTTAGGGATTGGTGGAGCTTCCCCCCCACCCCCTCTATGTCCGGTCTTATCTTTTTGGTGGTGTAGGTTTGCTCTTGGAGCCCTGCGATGGGTTGCTAACTGAGCTGCATGGCTTTCTTGGACCCATATGGGAGGTTCCTCTATCCCTTGCTAATTCTATGGATCTCAAGAAGCAGGGCTCTATGTGGTCTTGGCAGAGTATGGTTGTTTTGGAGGAGCTGTCCTTTACTCATTCCCCTTGTTCTCTTGGCTTTGCCTTGGCTAGAGTTTTCTCTCTATTGAAGATGGAGAGGATTTATTTGGATGAGAATGGTTTGTTTGGGCCTTCTTCCATTTCTTGTGAGGGAGTCTCTATGTTTCTGAGGGATCTTCCTCTTGATCTTGAGACTGGGTTGGTCGACTTTTTCCCTGTTCTAGTTTGCCCTCCTTTTGTGGTGGAGGATCTTTTTCTTTGCTATTCCATGATTGTTTTATGGGGGCTTTTGATCTTCTCTCTTCCTACCCTATCTAAAGTGGCCCTTTCTCCCATAGAGGTGGAGATCTAGTGGTTGGCAGTGGTCGGGTTTCTGCCTACAATGAAAGTTTCTCTGAGGCTGAGGTTTTGCTTTCTTTCTATTCCTATTGAGGTGTACCTCTTCCCTATTGAGGTGGGGAGATGGTGGGAGAAGGCCTGTTGGGTGAGGATGTTGCTCGAGTTGCTAGTTGAGGCCCCCTGCTATTTCTTTCTTGGTCAGGGCTTGGTTTTTTTTAACCATGCTTTTCATTTTTTTGGGGGGTTTGAGGGAGCCTTCAAAACCCTCCTTGTGTTTGTCATGAAGGTTAGGGGAGCCTTTCAAAACCTCCATGCATGCTTTTAGATTTCTCTCTTGTGTCTTGGTTGGGGGAGTATTGTTCATTCCACAAGCATGCTAGATGCTAGCAATTTTAAAGGGCCCAACTTGGCCAATGTTGGTTTTTGGTTAAGGGTTAGTTGTTCTGTTTGTAAGCTGATGACTATGTTATTGGTTATGGGAGCCTAGGAAAACCCTTGTTTCATGGTTTTGAGAGCCAATCTAAAACCCTCAATTAAGGTTAGGGGAGCCTTTCAAAACCCCAATATTCTATAGGTTTAGGGAGCCTTCTAAGACCCTTGTCTCTGTGTTAGGGACGTTTTGTGCCCTGTTTGTGGCTTGGCTGCTAGTTCACTACTATTCTTACCTTTTAGTAGAATTTTTATGTGGGTTCTGGATCCTGGTAAAATTTGAGGGTTTCAGGTCCCTTCAAAACATGTGGGGTTTTGGGTCCCCTCAAAACCTATTTATGGGGTTTCTGGTCCCCCCAAAACCTGTTTTCCCTTAATCAAAAACATAAAGATTTTGCAAAAGAATAAGGGGATCATGTAAAGCATTATAGGATTTAATGTTTACATCGTGCTCCATATCTTGTTGATTAATATGACCTTTGGCAAGAAATATTTGGCAAAAAAATAGTACAAAGAAAAAACTTATCAAACATTAATGAAAATTTATCGCCCCTGTTAAAAAATGATTGTCATTCCACTAACATTTTGGTTTCCCATCTAATAGTGTAATTTTCAAGCAAGTTTCTATGACATTCCCACAAGAAAATTTCCTTGAACAAGAAATTGTAGTCTCTAGAAAATAAATATGGCTCTCAAAATTTTATTGTCTTACTTAGATAATGAAATAAATCCAACAAGACAGAAGAGTCACTCTTTTTAGATGTTTGATATTCCTATTAAAATAATAAATCTCCCTTTTATTGTCCTTCACAACCAACTTAGGTTTTGGATGGAAGAAGTAAATGACCCAAAATAGATTGAATTTGACGTAAGATGGCCAAAAATGATTAAGTGGCTTGCTTCTTAAACATTAAAATAGAAGATCATGAATCCCTTTATATTGATAGACAACATTGGCTTCCGGCCTAAAATAAAAATGATTTACACAAAGAAAAAAAATGAAAAATAACCTAACTCACACCTTTGTATCCCTTTATGTGCATCTTCAGTAGAAGATATCATCCAAATTATATGGAAAAAATTACTCAGAAATCAAGAGGATTCAACAAAGCATTTGTGCCTCAAATAACCCAAATGCACTAAAAAAAATCTCATGGCTCAAGCAAATGAGAAAATTCCTACAAAATATTTAGTTACCTTCTAATATATGCAAATTGACTTTGACCATGCACAAGAATTTTATGCCAAGAAAGAGAAGAAAAATCTCAATCACACATTAATCAACCTACAAAGTCAAAGGACTGCTTTGAGTAACCTAAAATGTTATTGGTTGGTGTTATAATTGTGTTTGCATGTACCTCATGCACTTTTACTATTGCTAGATATTATTTACAAAGTGTTGAAAACCTCGACATTCAGGTGTGATACCGTGCCATAATCTTTTTTGTTAATAGATCATAAATTTCACTTAGTTTTAAAGGCTGATATTTTTCATAATAAAAGATAGCATTAAAAAAACAAGCATAGAAGAAATACATTATGACATACATACATTGATAAAATAAGTTGTATTACAAAATTCTTATACACAATATTTGACTTCAAGAATGATAATCTATTTTTTTTAACAGTATTTTCATGCATGTTTCTTATTGAAAAATAACATAATAAACTAAAACATACAAGGAATGTCTTATGACATATATACATTAATAAAATAACCTATATTACAAATGCTTTACACACTTCATTTGAATTAAAGAACGATTATTTAAATTTTTTAACAATATTTTTTAAGTGTTAACCAATATGTAAAACCCAATAAACACTCTAATTTAATTTATTATTATTGGGGCTTTTGTATTCAATCATAAGATAGTAGATGACTAGATGGGAGATATATAGAATTATAGGATATATGAGAGGTATATTTTAATTTATGGGCACACCTTAATTCTGCATTTCAATTTATGTTGTAATATAAATGAATGCTGGCTCTTCCAACTATTTAATGATTTAAAAAATAAAAAAGTATTATGCTAATATTTATGTTCAATTCCACCAGTTTTTATGAAATTAATCAGTGAAAGACCATTTAATATGGGTGTGTATTTGGTAGCTATTCATCCATATTCCCACTTTTGTTTTTTGCAATGGCATCAACAAAGACGTTATGCTTTCGAAAACTGTTGGAGACTAATCTCACCTACCCCCATCCACATGCTCCGTATGCACAAGTGTTTACAAAATTAATGGCAGAATTGGTATTTGTTTTTAGCATCTACTCCAACCTATCCACCGTACCATCTATAGTCTTAAAACATTATTTTATATGAAAAAATTCTAGAAGTTTCTAGCTACCTCCTGCCCATTCTAGAAACATCTAAGACCTCCTTTAATAGAGGCATTTTGTAATCATTCTGTGGGATGAATGAAATATGTTTATGGTGTATTTGTCTGCTCTATTTCCTCCCTTGTTTTTAATAGTGGTATCAGAGTCGAAGATGAAGAGTAGAAAGTGTTTTTGTTCTGCTCCATTTTGTCTTTGCTTTGTTAAATGTACTGCTCTGTGAGCATTCCAGTTTGCAGCTAGCGCATTGCTCTGTTTCTCTGTGTCATGATGCTTCTTTGCAGCCAGTGAGCAGAGTTATGCTTTGTCAACTCCTTGTGTATTGCCTTGTTGTGTTAAATTGCAATTGGCATGGATTGTCTAGTGTAGAACCCAAGCTCTATTGGGTAGTGTTGTTTTTGTGAATGAGCAAGCTTGAGTGTCATTTAGTCTTTCAGTGGTTTGCATTTGTAAATGATTTGTGAAGAAAGCAAAATCTATTAGGAGTGTTCTAAGTCTTGGAAGGAAATCATTCAGTTTGACTGTGGCAAAGAGTAAGTTGCCCCAATAGACAAAATGCAACAACCAATAGTGTAGAGGAAAATTGCTTGAGTGAAGTGTGTAGCATCATAGCATTTCCGAAAAAAATTTCACCAAGGAAGAAGGAAGTGTTGCTAATCTCAAGAAGATTTTATAGGAAGGTGTCGAAGCTTAAGAGCTCACTAGTAAAAGGAAATTGATTGAAGCCAAGTTCGTGAAAAGCCTAAGAGATGAAAGAAGTCATTGATGAGAGAGAAGTTGTACAAATGTTGCACTTGTCAATTTGTTGTTTGAAAGCATGGAGTCGAAGCCAAGATTTGTGAGATGCAGAAGTTGTTTTGTTTAAAGAAATAGTTAGCAATCAAGCATAAAAAAGGAAATTCACAGTACAGAAATTCAAGTGTCAGGGTAAGGTAAGTTTATTTTTATTTTTTTGTTTCAATGGGTAAAGTGGACAAAGTAAAGAAAGAGAAAACAAATGATTTAAAAGAAGAATTGAAGGAATGTAAGAAGAAAATATCAGAAATGATATGTCTTTTAAAAGAGAAGCAAATGGAAAAATGTGAACTGTTAGATGAAAATTATAATCTTGAAAAAGAATTGAATGAAGTTAAAGATAAAAATAAAGAATTAGAAGAGAAATTACAGTTATTTGATGATGTCAAAAGGAAGTTTGATGATTTGGAAGAAATATCAAAAAGGTTAAAAGAAGAAAACAGTTTACAGAAAAGGGAAATTTTAAATATGAAACAAGAGAATGAATGTTTGAAGTTAAAACCACTAGTTAGTAATGCTTCATGTGACACAAAACATTTGTGTTCATCATTTAGTGAAGGTGATTTAGTTGAAACTGTTTGTGATAAAGAATGCAAGAAAGAAAATAAAAATGTGTTTACAAATTATGTTAGTTGTGATGATAAGAATATTGGTTTAAAAATCATGAAGAAAATGGGTTATAAAGGTCAAGGATTGGGAAAACAAGAACAAGGAATTAGAGAGCCTATTGAGCCTATAGTGAGGCCAAAGTATGAAGGTCTTGGATATGACACAGGAAAAGAAAATGATGCTACTAGTTCAAACAAAACAACCCATAAAAGGCATTGTATTAGGTGTTCTCATTGCAATAGAGAAGGACACACAAAAGAAATGTGTTGGGACTTACATCCATGTAAAATTTGTGGTTTGAGAAATCATTCTAAAAAAATGTGTTGGAAGAAAGAATCAATACCAAGTTGTATAAAAATGCATTGTGGAAGGACCTATGGACCTAGTTGGCAAAAGCTCACAAGTATGTTCAAAAGATTGTACAAATGTTCATATGTGAAGAACAATAGAAGTAATGAAAGCTTTGAATGTCCAAAAGGGATTAAAAATGTTTTCAGCCAAAAGAAACCACTGTCTAGCAAGGAAACTACTAATTGTATGATGTTTTGAGGACTTCAAACCAAAGAGATTGAGAGACTACAGCAGCAGTTGAAGAAAACTAGAGCACAAGAAAGAAAGAGAAGTTGATGAAAGAAATTAGAAAATCAGAGGAGGATATCAGTTAAAGAGAAGACATTGTGAATGCTAAAAATTGTAGCAGCTCTAGCAAGAGCAAGTTAGCAAGAAAACCAAAGAAGAGATCATAGACAAAAAGGGAAGGTAGTTGAAGAAAGTTGGAAAGAACAAACGAATGGATAGAACATTGGTAGTTGAGATTAAGGGGGAGTGTTGGAGACTAATCTCACCTACCCCCATCCACATGCTCCGTATGCACAAGTGTTTACAAAATTAATGGCAGAATTGGTATTTGTTTTCAGCATCTACTCCAATTTGTCCACCGTACCATCTATAGTCTTAAAACATTATTTTATATGCAAAAATTCTGGAAGTTTCCAGCTACCTCCTGCCCATTCTAGAAACATCTAAGACCTCCTTTAATAGAGGCATTTTGTAATCATTCTGTGGGATGAATGAAATATGTTTATGGTGTATTTGTGTTTGTTGCCTGATAAATAACAACTTGTTGAACCCTTTTGAAAGCATCAGAATAGTTTAAAAATACAAAACGGTGTTTTTCATCAGCGAGTGACATGACCTCGTCTGATCTGTAGAAGAATGTCCCACATCAGGCGATAGTGACAGTAGGTAGGCGTGTCATATATGGATATATATATGAGTGTTTGCTCTAACCTTTCACTCATATTTCTCACGACAATACTCTCAGGCTGCGCTTAATAGTTTCGCCAAACGCCATGGCTGAATTCTTCAAGGTTTCTCTGTTTGTTCTTGTGTTGCTCATGCCTACCACAGTAGGTAGGCGTCTCATTATATTGTATATGCAGGGAAAGCAACCCCAGGCTGTCCTCTTGGGCTCCTGATTAGCACCATAGGATTTGATGATAATGCTTGGTGAATAATAATTACAGTGTCTTCCTCTTATGTACTTCTGTTCGTCTTTCATAATTAAAGATTCGGTTGAAGTTTAAGACCATTAGAATTTTGAGAACCATGACTTAAATTATAATTTATATGATTCTTAAATGCACTTGTAAAAGAAAAGTTGATAAAATATGTATAATATTTTCTAAAAAGTTAAATGAAATAGGAATATGTCATTGTTAAAATGATGAGAAATAGTAATATTAGATCACTACGAAGACCTTTGTTCTAAGAACATATAAAACTGATATTGAAAATCTATTATAAAAACTAATTTGTGCATGCTAAACAATAAGTGAAACTTTGAAATCAAACAAGGCATATGGAAACCAAATACCGTAATAATAACATGTCCTACATAAAAGAATTGGTATCACTATTTCTACTCTTTTGCTTTATTTTATTTAAATTTAAATGTTTAAGAAATTGAAATCATTCTTATGGTAACTTGTTCATATCAAATCCGAACCTCTACAAAATATTCTTCAAAACTACGATGAGAAGACTTGGAATTGTATCTAACAAAATGAGGATTTCACCAATACATTATTTTCAACATTCTTTTCGGTAGGCCAAGCGAATCTAATTTCACATAAATCCCGATCTCCAAGTAATACATCTACATATATATGACAGAATAAGAAATATTATCTAAAAGGTTTCTCTCTTTGATCTTCTGTTTATTTTCCAATCCTTCTTGAATACATTTAGCTGAAAATCTTGTGTAGTCATAATGAGGATTCACATTAATGATTTGCATATTAGATGTAAAGACTAGTGAGCCTTTTGATATCAATGCATGTAGCTTAACACATGCACTTATAGGTGTCTTGAAAATAGTGGGCATTGATTGCATACGTCGGATTCAATTTCCTCATCTACGATTCACTCTTATTTCTGCCCTTCTTCTTTATCCCTTTAATTTGAAGGCCAATAAACAAGCATAAGCATGGAGTGAGACGTAACCAAAAATAAGAAAAAAGAGATGAATATAGAGTTTGGTAGATGTTTTACAATAAGGCCCATCGAACCGAGTCTTAAATAGATGGTTAATATTGGACCATATAATGACATGAAGAGCTAGAAAATATCAATATATGATCCATGATCAATATTTATGTAGAGATCAATCACTACTTGAAAATGAACTATTAAAGATAATAATCAACATAAAATGTTATTTCACATTTATAATTATATAATTAAGAACTATAATATCTTAATTTACTTATATATATATATATATAAAATATCAAATTATACATGACCATTAAACCTTCTCTCCTTATATATATATATATATATATATATATAACTACCACTTAATAGAATGCCCAAAGTCAATGTCACCATGACAAAATAATATATGCTCTCTAATTACAAGTGTTTTCTTTCATGTAATGTTTCTTCTACTAAGGTGAAATGATTCATCATTTGATTCCTAAAATATATTTGTATGTTCCAAAAACCATCCTTAAAAGTCCGAAAAATATATGTCTCTAATATTTAACAAGAGAAAACTGAGAAGTTACGTATGTAAGAGATTATTCCCCCTCCCCACATGACTATTACTCGAAGTATGGGAAAATGCATAAACTTGAATGGATCCAAAGGTTCCTCTCTTGAATGGGTCCAAAGGTTCCTCTCTTGAATGGGTCCAAAGGTTCCTCCTTGACATCATCTTAGAGAAGTGTAATATGTTTGAAATGCTTACAATTGTTGGGTGAAAAAACAACAAAAATCTCATTGATAGGAAAGTTTTTGTATGCATCTTTAGTTTTTGGTGGCCTAAAAAATTATAGTAATATTAAAAAAATCCCTATGTGTTTTACCAAGCTCAAATGGCTTATGAATGGTTGATATCATCTTAGAATCATGCAATATGTTTGATACATTTATGATCATTGGATGGAAAAAAGGGCTATGTGAGATTTACCAAGCCCAAATAGGTGATTGATGGTTTGTATCATCTTAGAGGCATGCAAGATGTTTGAAATGTTTATAGTTATTGGATGACAAAACAACAAAAAATTCATTGATAGGAATGTTTCTAATGCATCTTCGGTTTTTGGTGGCCTACAAAATTATAACAGTCAAATGGGCAATGAATTGTTTATTTCTTCTTAGAGGAGTGCAAGATGTTTCAAATCTTTACAGTTATTGGATGGAAAAACAACAAAAATCCCATCAACACAAAAGTTTCTATATACATCTAAATTTTTAATGACCTATTAAATTATAATATTATAAACAAACTATATCACGAAAACCTTTTCTAATATTTTTAAAATAATTATTTGAAAAAAAACTTATGTACAAATAATCTTATATAAAATTTTCTTTTATTATAAAAAATGTTCTTAACTCCTTATTTTTCACCTAAGAGAGACTTCATAAACAAGGGCTAGAGGGCAGCGTAGTTCCTGCCCAATGCTCCAAACTTGGTTGTGGATTGGTTTTGCTCAATGTAAATGTTTATGGAAAAATGATTTGGAGCAGAATGCAAAGATACACATAGGGAAAGGTTCAGCAGGCAAGAAACATAAAACTTGGAAGAAAGATAGTATTTGTAATCAACAATCAATTTAGAAACACACAAAATGACTTCAAGCCATACTCCCAACCCCTATACCTGAGCAGAAGAAATTTAACATGCATAATCTATAGAATACATTAAACTAACCATCAAGAAAACATCATTCAAGGGAATGACAGACGGACACTTGCGGCATATAGAATTATCCCATCCATGGTCTTTTATTGAGAAGCTTTTCTATTTTAAGGATTTCCCTAAAGAAATTTGCACGCATGTCCTGATTCCATAGACTAATGCTCGTGGATTGTCTTTCTCACCATATAGAAGCTTCTCACACTAGCTGTCCCTACGAATTATATTCACCAGATATGAAGAAGAAAGAAACCAAAGTTTACAGAGATGACCTATGTAATATAGAGGTCCTAAAGATTGAATATGGACTGGAAACATATAATGGTTCCACTGAAGATGAAATTAGGCAGAATGCGATGGTAAACTATGTGATGCATTTACAAGAGAACATTTGTAAGATTCCAGACATCCCAAATTAAAATTATATCAGGCATCACAAATAAAAATTAAAGAAAACATCTCATGGAATGCTATGATTGCAATAATTGTAGAGAAATTTTTGGGCTCAAGAGAGTTAATTTGGAAGGCATAAGGAACTGACAAGATAAAAATTAAAGACATTTGAAATTCTCATGCAAACAAATACAGAAAGTGAAATATATATATAAATGCAAGAGGAATTAACACTTATTATTGCAAACATAATATATTTAAACTTATTTTCATAAAATGATAATTCTCATGCAAACAAATACTAGAAAGTGAAATATATATATATAAATGCAAGAGGAATTAACACTTATTATTGCAGACATAATATATTTAAACTTATTCTCATAAAATGATTCGTTATTTTTTAACAAAGATCCAAAGATTGAAGTGTTTTTCTCACCGGCATGGATGTTCTAACTGGATGGAAGGACCCCACTTAGTTTCATTAACTGGAGGGAGGTAGGGGGATGGAGCCGTTTCGAGGAGAATTCCCACCCTGCATGGGGTTCAGGATAGAGAGCGGATGGAGAACATTGTTCCCCTATTTAGATGGCTGATAGAACATCCCCTCTTGAAGGTGGTGCGTGTTGGCCATCCATCCTTTTTTTATTCTTGTTGGCTGGCCTACTTGTAGAGTATCCCCTTGTTATTAAAAATAAAATAAAATAAAAAACTAAAAAATAAATAAACATCTTTTAAAAGCATGCTCCACACAAAACTTTCACCACTCATTTGAGATATTCTTCAAAACAATGTGATTGCATTTTCCACTCAAAAATCTTAAATGGGTTCACAGATTCATTTTTTTTTAATTTCCTACTACTTAAAACAAACAAAATTTTACTAGAAAACACGAAGGATCTTGGCATCTCTTGTCAGTACATTTAAAACAAAAATAAAATTCTCCTTGAGAATCTCTGTTTTACAAAAGTTGCCATTTGGGTATTGTTTTTTGACTTGTAGTGGGCTCTGTAAGTAGAAAGTCATGGGCTCTATAAGTGCAAAAGTGGTAGTCAATTTAATGGAAAAAATGCAGCTATTCAAAATGTTGCAGGTTAATTTGCTAGTCAAGAAGACTCAGTTAGTTCTTTTCACATATATTACATGAGTTTTTTGTCAGTCAAGTCAAAGCTCAAAACACAACAAAAAATAACCTTCTTAAATCTTACAAGCATAGAGTCTAGGACTTAATAGAAGGATTCGATGGCTTCAATATATATAGTGTCCCTAAAAATAAGAACAAACATACTAATAGGCTCACAAAAGTTGGCACTCACTATGAAATACCAACTCAGGTTACAACCAAGAAGGAGCAAAAAGTTAGACTTGTTGTTAGGTCTGTTGTACCTAATAATCAAGTTAATTGGCAAGTTTTTGACTCAAATCAACAGATTGTCAATTTATTACAAGAGAAGGCAGAGTTCTCAAACAAGAACCAATCCCTATTACATAATTAGTATGGAGATGAGATCATGTATCTTATTTCAAATAAGCTACCCAAAAGATTAATCACCTTGGAGGGGATCTTCAATTCAGATGATCAAGTGAAAGGGTGGGCTATGAATTTGGCTACAAGAAAATGAGATTACAAGCCAATCTCAGTGGCTAATGTGAAAGCTCTCAACTTAGGAAAGGTATGTTCCAAAATAGACAGAGAGGTTTTTTCAATCTTTGTAAAGAATATAATGATGTATTTATTTTTACTTATGAGGATCTGAAAGGGTTTGACCTTAGTTTATCCCAACATAACATAGAGATAGATCTAAATGCAAATATTTTTAGGCAAAAGAAAAGACCAATAAACCCCACGGTTGAGCCCTTAATAAGAAATGAGTTATCCAAGCTAATAAAATCTAATATAATTTTTCCAATAAAATATTCTTCTTAGGTAGCTAATCTTGTTATAGTTAGGAAGAAGAATGGGGAAAACAGATTTTGTGTAGCCTTTAGGGACCTTAATAGAGCCTCCCTTAAGGACCATTATCCCCTTCCTTCCATGGAATGAATCTTAGCTAAAGCAAGTGGCTCAAAGAGATTTTCTTCCTTGGATGGGTACTCAACATAGTGTCAGATCCTAGTCCAAGAGCTAGACCAATTTAAGACTGCATTTATTGTGAAATGGGGCACCTATGCCCATTGTAAAATGCCTTTTAGACTAGCCAATGTAGGTGTCACTTTCCAAAGAGCTATTGATATGGACTTCAAAGGAGTATTAGTAGAGCTTGTGTTGGTATATATAGGTGATATAATTGTATACTCCAAGCAGTCAAAAGATCATTTTGGTCACCTTGAGTAGGTATTCAAAAAATTCAAAGAATATGGTGTGTCCTTATATCCGAATAAATATGTATTTTCCACCAATTAGGATAAAATGTTCGGACACATTGTATAAAAGGATGGTTTGGCCATAGATCTAGAAAGGGTGGAGGCCATTTTATCTCTTCCCCTCTTATGTCACAAAAAGGGTTTGCAAATTTTCCTTGGTAGGATCAACCTTGTAAGGTTTATCCGAAACTTGGATGTCATGGTTAAACCTCTCATGACCATGTTGAAGAAGGATATGGTTTTCAAATGGACCACGAAAGGAAAAGTTGGTTTTGATCAGATCAAACAAGAAATTGCTCAGACTCCCACCATGGTAAAATCTAATTATGACAAAGATTTCATCCTCTACACTTTGGGAGGAGAGGCAAGTATCTCAATTTTTTTGACACAACTAAATGATGATGGGTTAGCGAAGAGCATTGCCTTTTATAGGGAGAGCCTAAAAGATTATAAGCCTAAATATAGCTATGTGGAAAATAAGGTCATCATAGTTGTTAGAGCATTAAAGAAATTCAAATATATGCTCTCTAAGAACCAAATTCAGCTTCTAGTATTGCATGCAAGTGTGAAAGATTTCCTCTTGAATAAGGATATTGGTGAAACAAGAGTTGGACAGATCACTAAGGTCATGGAATATGACCTTAATATCAAAATCACCAAGTTGGTAAGATGGAAGGGCCTATCTAAATTGTTTGTTTCACCTTTCAATAGAGATCCAGAGATTTCCCTTGTGTTGTAGGAGGAGGAACAACCGACCAACAATGAATGTAGACAAACTGGTTCATTTGATGACACGACCGCCTTCTTGGCAGATGGTAATTATCCTCCTAGTTTTGAGAGAACTAAGAGAAGATATTTCAGACTTTAGTCCAATCCTTATGTATTACTGGAGGGTATTTTGTTCAGAAGGGACCTTAATGGAGTCTTACTAAGATGGGTCAAAGAGGATTAGGTTCGTAGACTATTATAAGAGTTCCATGATGGCCCCTTAGGCAATCATTTTTCTGTGAGGACCACCACCATGAAAATAATCAAGGCAGGGTATTATAAACTGTCCTTATTTAAAGATGCACACAAGTGGGTGAGGAAGTGCAAGGAGTGTGTCATGTTCTCAGGTAAACAAAGGTCGGCTTCCCTTCCTTTGCATCTCATACAGATTGATCAACATTTTCTCAATAGGGCATAGATTACATTGGCCCAACCAACCCTCTATCAAGTGTAAGCCATAAGTGGATTTTGGCTGCCACAAATTATTTCACAAGGTGGACAAAGGCCTTAGCTTTGAAGGATGCAAATAAAAATTGAGTGGTTCAATTGCTAGAGGGAATTGTAACCAGGTTTGGGGCCCCTTCCACCATTATATCTAATAATGAAATATTTTATTGGAGCTCAAATCAGTTTATGGGTAGTTTAGCATAATGTATATTTGAAGACATCAATAAACTACTACCTCCAAGGGAATGGCCTAGCTAAGTACTCAAATAAGAATGTTATAAGAATCATCAAGAGGAATTTAAATGACAATCAAAGGTCTTGGCATTTGAAGTTAGGGACAACCCTATGGGTTGAAATAATTACACCTTAGAGAGAACTTGGTAATTTATATTTTATGTTGGTATATGGAAGGGAAGCAAGCCCTCGGGCTTATCTCTTGAATTACCAATTCTTGATTTGGCACACTAGCTAGAGCTCTTGGAGAATGATACCATGATAGTGAGATATGTAGAGGTAATGGAGTTGGAAGAAACTATAAATAGGGCCATATAGACACTCAATATCCATCACGGACAAGTAAAAAATTTATTTGACAAAAGGGAACTCCTTGGACCATCAAGGTTGGTGACCTTGTCCTAAAGTGGGATGCAGACCTTGAGATAAACTAGGTAGGTACTCCAACTTTGATTTAATTTGGAGCAGCCCATATATCATCACCAGTTACAAAGAAGCCAATTCTTTCCACCTATCTAGGCTTAATGATGAAGCCCTTCCTATTGTAGTCAATGACATCCACCACAAGGCTTTCTCTTGAGGTGATTTTTAGGCCCTTGTAAATATTAGATAGTGTCCAACTTTCCAAGAAGTGCATTAGCATAGGTCATTCTTTCCTAGAATAGGAGGAGAATTTGTTCTTTATAGATTATAAGAGTAGATGATTATCTTCATTCTTTTAGTCTTGCTTCTATGCTAAATGGATCTTCTAGGCTACTGATCTTGTACCAAGTAAGCTTGCCAACCTCTCTGAGTCACTAAAAATGTTAACCATTTTTGTGTCAAGATTGGCCATGCAAACAACCGATCTAAGAAAATCACTAAGGCCTAAAATCCTAAACACTAAGGCTTTTTCCTTAAAACCTTTCTCGACCTTATTCTTTTCACTTGTTGATCATCCAGGGCGGTCATTTCACTTAAGTTCTACCAGCTAGAGGGTTCCCTTTTCATCTTATTACCAACCCCTTTAAACTACTATTGTATGGTGGGAGTTTTCTATTGGTTTAATTATTTCTTAGTGGTTGGGCCTTTCCTTTTGGTCCCCACTGCTTTGGTTTTCATGGTGATCGAAGCTCAAGGTGGGGTCTTCTCCACAAACAATGATTTTTTCAATTTCGCAGTAGTTAAGGTTGTTGATGACATCCACCTTGCAAAATAGCAATGCCAATGAAGAGGAAAGGTGGTTTTTGCAGTTTTGGTGTTGTTAAGGCTAACTACCTAGTTAAGGTTGCAAAAAAATGATGGCCAATGATATAAAGAGTGAATATGGATATCATGGAGTTGCAGTGGTTATGGTTAACCAACACTGGACCCCTATGATATAGCGATAAATTTTGGCCAAGTAGAGTTTTTCACTATTTTGTTGCCGTCAAGGATTGGGTCGCACCATTGGATGTGAACAATGATGCAACAGGGTTAAGAAGAAGATTTTCACTATTTCACAATGATCAAAAGAAAAGAGTTATCTTTGGATACAAATCAATGATATTGCTTGTGGGGTCAATTTGTTTAACTATTAATCATGATCATCCGATTTCACGTAAGGGATATATTGGTTGGCCCAAATTCAAACTGGAGGAGGATATCAAAAATCAAATAGTTATGCATAGTGGTTGCTGACTTGATGGGTCGAAAATTAGTTTTTGACCCTATCGGTGAACCAAATAAAGAGAGATATGCTCCAACCACTCCCATATGCTTGAGGGATGGATGCCATTATTTTTTCGTTCTCCTAAAGATGCTTCCTTTTTGCCGCCCATTCTTATTTATTATAGATAGAAGACTTATGGGTCTAACAGAGGAATATCAAACACTATCTGAATGCAAGAGATTCCTAAATTTAAGGGACTATTGCTCCTTCTCAATCCAAGTGAAGATCTTTAGGCACACAACCATTAGATTACTCTTTTCTAATTTGATCCTCTCTTTTTGTAACCTAACCCTAGTTTGTTAGGGTTTTTAAACCAAGTATTCTATTTGAGTTATGTCTAATCTATAAAGGAAATTTAATAACTTTTTTTGAAGGATCTTCTCCCTTATTTCTCTTATAGAAATATATTATTTTGCAACTTTAAATTTACCTTGCATTTGCATTAATCAAGGTAGTCTTGTTTTACCTCTTTCCAAGTTCATTTACCTTGTGCAAAATTGTCCTCCCTTTCTTATGAGTTTGTTTTTGTATTAGTTTTGTTTAATTTATATGTTGTATCAACTCTGCTTATAAGAGTTGTTTGTGCATGTTTTAGCTCCTCTCAGTTCTTCATTAAGGTCTCATCTCATATATGTCTTAGGAATTGATTAAGGATGGGATTCTATGCATTCTTTAGGTTACTTCATTGATGTTTTATACAATCATAGGTAGGGAAAAGGATAATTTCAATCTAGGTGCATCACCTCACATTTCTCTTTTAGAATTCCTTCTCCCATTTTCTCCTTTGAATCATTAGAAGAGGTTTTACAAGTGTTGGGTTAGTCCAAAACTGCACCCTGATTGATAATGTAGTCGACCTTCTCCAAAGATGCAACCTCACATTGTGCAAGGTCCCACACATGGAGGTTGTTTCCATGTTTTACAAGGTTGTTGAGAACAAGTGTTCAACAAGGGTGCAAACTTTTGTGACAAAAACAACCCATTATGCATGTGAAGGGTAGAATGACACTTGCAATATCCTAGCCTATGCCACCTATTAACAAACAATATTTTTGGCCAGAAGAACAAGGATCTGGTGTACTCACTAAATTAAGTGTTTTACTTCTTTTTTTGTCTTGTTTGTCTGCTTCTCTTTTGCTTTCATGACTGTTCGGGGGTGTTGCCTTGTTTTTTTCATGGTTCCTATCTATTTGGTTGATGGCTAGATATTATAAAACTTTTGGTTTCAAGTCCATGTAAAACCCATTTATCTATATCAAAAAGAAACAAGGTCTCCTCCATAATAACATCAACTCTGCATGAAGAATCAACCATTACACTTGTAATGGTCAGATCATTTAACATTGCAAGGATGTAAAGAGGAGTAGCCTCTCCATAGTAAGGGGAATCCTAAGGAGTGAAATATATATTAATGATTCATTCCCTTTGGCTAGGAGAAGAGATTAGAGTGATAGTAACCTTATTAACATACATGCATTTTCTTGATGTCAGATCCAAAGATGACGGAGAGATAAAATTATACAAATGAGGCAAAAAAGGATTTGTGTACTTCTACAACTCATTGTTTGTCTTATCAATAGATATTACCCGCTTCTATTTTATCTCATCAACCTAGATAGCTCCACTATCTATATGGTTTTAGATAAGATGTTGAAGACAAATGCAATGTTTAGTGTCATGTTCAAGCACACAGTGATACTAACAAAATTTTGACCCATCATACCATTAAGGGTATGGTCTATTTTTGGGAAAAGGTCTAATCTTAGGAAGGGTTATCAAATTATCCTTTAATAATCTCTGCATTGTTCTCAGATAGAAATTATTTAACATAGTAAAGACCCCATTTTTCTATGGTTCCTATACAAATCTCTGAATTGCCTAAGGTACAGTAATGACATTAGCTACAACATTTTTTTTGTATACCTTTGTATGGAAGACATACCCCTAAAGGAACCCGTTGTCACAAAAGTATACAGCCTTGATGAACAACCTTGATCATCAACCTTGCGACATATTCGAATATCCCCCCAAGTACGATACCTTGCATAGTCAAGGCCGAGTTTGTGGAGAAGGTCAACTCCCTTTCCAATTTGAATGCAAATGTTGGTCCAACCCAAAACATATAAAACTATTCTACTAATTTTGAGGGAAAAAATAAGTGTTTTTTTTAGTGGTTAATATTCGCCAATTGGCTATTTTTTGAAATTTGAGAATGAAAATTTGACTAATGAGTTCAGCTTTTAAGGTGACTCAAATCGCCACATTTTTAAAAATATTTATTTTAGTGTCATTTAAATCACCAGATAATTTATTTTATTAATTTTTGACACAAAGATTTGCCACAATATTTGATACATGATTAGATTAGATTCGCCAACATTTTATAAATTGTTGTATAAATCTAAATTAATTCATCAATAATATATCATATTTATTAGTTACTTTAGGATTATATCAACAATCTTTATTTGCCACCATTGATTTAAAATATAACATAATGACCTCCATTGTATTCCATGAGGTAAATTATACCTACAAGTTATAATGCTCGTGGGGGTTGAAATTGCTTTTGAATTCTTGGCCTCAATGAAAATCAATGGTTTAAAAGAAATTTTTGGCCCCATGAGTATTACAAATTGTTGTTACATTTTATTTCACAAAATAAAAAAGAGAGTTATTAGATTATTTTAAATTAATGGTAGAAAATAAATAAAGTAGAGTCTACCCCTTAAACTCATTAATAATTTCCGCCTTCAGGCCTCTACTTTTCTATTAAAAAATATTTTTTTAAATGAAAGGATTTGCAATAGTAATTAATGCATACTCTTATTATTTTCCAAGATTCGCTAATATTTTCTACCAAAAAAATTGTTAAAAAATAATTCACCAATAAAATTAATATTTTTCTTTTAAAAATAAAAGATTCGCCAATAAAAATTATTATTATTATTTTTAAAAATTAAATATTTGCCAAGATTTTATACCATTTTTTGAGAGGGGGTTTCTTAAAGTTATCACTGGGGAAAAGGGGAAAAATGTTTTCACCTAGATTGAATTTGATTTTTCTCGCCTATATCTGCACAAAACACCAATAGGAATACCTAAAACATGCACAAGATCTTCTCCTAATTGGCTTCCTAAATGAAGAGTGAAGGTTGGAATTCTTAAAAATTGGCAAAAGGAACTAAAAATAGTTCACAAGTGACAACCAAAGAGATCTTAACATACTCACATACAACTCAAGAAAATAAATAAGAATTCATTCAAACAATAAGGTAAAATAATTACACAAATTGTAAGAACTGAATGAAGGAAAAATAAGTAAACTCTATTAATGCAAAGGCTAAGCAATTTTACAATTACAGAGAAACATGTATTGTGCAATAGAAAAGAAATAAAGATCTCTGATATAGAGCTACAAAATTGCCTTTATAGTTTAGGCATAACTGAGAGGAATTATAGTTAAAAATCCCTAACCCTGCCTACGGTTAGGCTATAAATTATCACAGTAGAGAAGAGATTCATGAAGGTTGTTTGACCCAAGTTTATTACAGCCTCTAAGAATGTCCTCCATCTAAGAATAAATAAGAAATCCTTGCATTCAATGTATCTCTATGGCATCTACAGGCCAAGAAAGTCTCTATTTTGCATTAAATGAGCATAAGTGTCGCTTGGAATCCTCTTTAGGATCACTTATGGTGGAAATATGAAAGTAGTAGTCTAGATTCCAATTAGATTCAGGTGCCAACTAGGCTTAAAAATAAATTTGATAGCTTAGCCGACAACTACCCTACGCCAAAACAATTAAATTTGTACTTGCCTAAAAGCTTGAATTCTGACCCTCTGATCATACAGATGGCGTGAAGATGGATGTGCAAGATAATGCCACATAGTCTTTCACAGGGCTCAATGAAAGTTTAAAATGCCACCATCTGATTCGACCTTTATGAAAATCTAGTGGTTGTGATCGGGCCACATATTGGGTGAGGTCCACATTGTACATTGCTACTTTGCTGCACATGAAACTTTAGCACTTTATGTTTCTATGAAATGGCAAAGGCAATCACCATTTTCCGGCTTTGAAATCTCCTTCATATCATCACTGTGAAGCAACAAAATCCCTATGTAGTTGGGCCCTGCGATGACGTCCAACGTAGGTCCACCTTAGCTAGAATTCATTAAGACTTGGTCCTTCGGCCAGACACTTTTCTTCCTCTCACCATATTTGGAAGCTTGGCAGATAAAGACCTTCACCATTTCTGAGTCCCTCCTCGGGGTGATAACATTGCGAAATGAAAAAAAAACACTATGTGTCTTTGCAAAACCCTAAAGCCTCTTGTCACCTGCCAAGTCACTACCAATTTTGATAAATTTAAACCTTTTTTGTTGATTCACAAGGGAAATGTAATATTCCTTTATGATTTTGTGAAATAACAAAATGCCTTAGGGATTTTTTGCTAGTTCACAGGGAAATAAAATAAGAAACTTCCTCATCTTGAAAAAGGGTGAAAGCCTTGGAGCTTTGCAAACCGATAAAAGGGAAAAAAGAGAGAAATCAGCCCCGCATGACCTAGGACCCTAAAACTGGTGGAACCTTAAGTGATTTGACTAGCTAAAGTGGTCAACACAAAAATAGAACTTTAAAGCCCAAATAGAATAAAAGGTATAAAACCTTTAGGTTTTAGGGTTTTAGGGTTTCATTAGGGGGTTTTTTGCAAGGTTTTCTTAGCCAAATGGGTTTTCTAATATTGGTAACTTTTAGGGATAACATTCATATGAATTTAGACAACAACACCAACATAAGAATTTGAAGTAGATTCGCCAAACTGAATCATCATGTGCTGGTAATTAGTGAGCATAGAACACATATTAGAAAAGTTCTGATATCAATTAAGAGACAACTTTTCTCTCACTGTTGACTACATATTTTTTATGAACATTCTTTAGAGGTTACTATTTTTAAGGTCAAAGGAAATTCTAGTAGAGATAGATTGCTATTGAGAAATAAACTTAGTAACCCTCTCATTTAGTCTTTGTTTGCAATGAACAAGGTTAGTTATGATGACCCTAATACCAATGGTTTCTTGGAATTATTTGAAAACCAAGTCCATGAGATGATTTAATGTTCAGATAAAGTGATTTGGCAAGTAATTATACTATTCCAACATACTTCCCGTAAGATACCAAGAGAATATTTTGAGTAAAACAAAATCTAAAATATGATATTCACTAGACATGGTCATGAAAAATAAATGTGCATATTAGGATTCATTCCTCCATTAAACTAAAAAAGCTTCAATACCTCAACCCCGTACTAAAGTATTGTATTAAGGATACTAAATTCAAGTAGGCTCTTGCAATAATAAGTGGGTAATGAAGATTAACCATAGGTAGATGTAAGATTTGTAAGCTACTATTATAATGGTCCCATGTTGTTCAATATGCTGCTTAAAATGGTATTAGAAGGTGGAGGTGGTGGAGGTTCACCATGCATAAGAGAAAATGTATAGGTACTATAACTACCACCTTGACTATCACTAGTGTGAAGTCTAGTACCACCACCAAGGGTAATACTATCCCCAACACTAACACTGACAAAATTAGTATGAGGTAGGACAAAAGTAGTGGTAGAGCTGCTGGACATAGCAGTGTAACCTAGGGAAATCTTAAAGACATTGATGCTAGGAATTAGAGGATTAGTCATAGGTCTAGTGTCAACCATGTGTACTATCACTCTAGGTATGACAAAACCAATTTGAGAACTAGTAGTATTGAATTGACTACCCTGAGAGGGAGTATCTACAAGGAGCATATGACTCTTAACAATTAAGGACAATACCCTCAACATCTCTAGACTATGCTATTTGAGATTAACATATCTGTTAGATTATTGACCATATTTCCAATTTGGGGGAGAATATTTTCTTCATTTAACTCTTGTAAGTTTCTTAGGTTCTCCTCTAATAATTAAATCTAGTCAAGCTAAATAGTGACTATAGAATCATGGTCAATAGAAAGAGGAGATCTTGGGGGACTATTTACAAGGGTAATGTTTTGTGATCTATATGTAGAAGAGAGCCTAGTCACAATACTCTTAAGGGGATGAGAAGTAAAGGGATCATTTGGATTCACCATGTCTATGAACATAAGACTAGGATGGGTAGGGCTATAGTGATTGAGACATATATCCTATTTGGAATTCCTTCTTACAATAACCCCAATGGTAGTTTGGGTTATAAATCTCATAGAAAAACTCTACAAAACTTTGACCGCTCTACAAGAATACAATAAAGGATCCTAACACAAAGTATTAGACCATTTATTTAAGGAAAAAATTCACAAATGTTTAGCTTACTTTAGGCAAAATTCTCGAATATACATACACAATTAAACAATTTTAAAATGCATCTGTGTCGAGATCTCAAAAATATGGAGGGAATTTGAAACCCTTAAGGTGATGAAAACCTAGAGGAGAAAATAGGGCCACCCCATCTCACTAAACAGGGGCTCTTGTGAGCTAAGAGATATAAACTACGAACTACCTAAACCTATTAGAAAAATTTATTGAATAGAAGGTCTATCAAACTACTAAACTTGAAAGGATAGCTAACATAAAATCTCTAGTATTCTCTACAAATTCTCTTCTTGAGGATGTGTGTGTGGATCTAGGATGACAACCTGGCATATTAATGTCCCATATAGACATAACATAGAGATGTACATAGAAAGTACATAATGAATAAATTAAAAAATCTAAGACATTCTAAATAATATAAATGCATCTAAATAACAACGTTAACAAGAGAAGAAAAAAAAATAGGCTTAGAACAATCCCCCACTTGAAGCTTCTAGTACAACAACCCTTCCTTTAGCAAAACCTACATACAAACAAGAGAATAAAATGTTGAGGCTATGTTTAAAGGTCTACCATAGTCAAACTCTTGTTTTGATGTTTCCATCTTAACAAAGAACCAAATAGATAGATAAATTAAAATAATAATGGAATGAAAACAAAGACAACAATAAATATGCTAAATGGAGATTGAAAGAGGATAATAAAATTTCCTTTTACACCCAAAGAGAAGGACTCGCCAAAAGAAAAATAAGAAGAATGAGACTGTCTCCATAGCATTGAGATATTAAGAATCTGAAGCATGAATATCAATGTGTGAGAGAGAAAAAATCATGAAAATTGAGCCAAAAGTGTTAAAAGTTGTAAATAAAATGTTCAAGAGAGTGATAAATAGAATTCCAATACTCTCAAGCTTGAACCCAAATGCTAGAGAGTGAAAATGAGGCTCTAAAGGCCAAGTATGCATGCTAGAAGTGAAACTGATATTGGTGGGTGTAAGAAGAGGTGTTATGAGCTCTACCAATCATAGGTGTAATGCTCAAATGACTATATTTAGTCTATAGATTTAGGGGATGTTAGCATGTCGCATGGATGCCTCCACAATGTGCTAGTATCCACGAGTCAAATAGTCAATGAAGTCAGGAAAAGGCCAAAACCAAGACGAACAAGGTAGTCTAGTCGGACAAATCTACAATAGAAACTAGAAATACATCCATCATTGGCCCATCTCAGGAGTAGTTAAAAACTGAGCTTGAGTCATGTAAAGTGACACCTATATAAAAGGAAATGTGTAGTCAAATGTGATGATGAGGGGATTTCATGAGAAACCTATATCATGTTGCAAAAAATGAGTACTTTAACTCAAGTATCTGCTCCCATGACTCATAGTTAAAGATTTCTCATGTCATCATTTAGGTAGGAATAACAAATCTGAAAACCATATAGAATAGAAATGAGAGAGTGAAGAAGGGGGAGGGGGAGGGTGCATTCTTGGATTTATCTTTGACCATCATTATACTACTAGATTAATATTTTGTCATTTAATTTCTCTCCTATCATTAGATAATTGATAATGTTTCCTCCATGTTACAATCTTAACAATAAATTTATGTTTTTAAAGTGTTACTTGGGATGAAAATATTTATAAGAAACATAAATAAAAAAACTAAGATTAATAAAAGAAACATGTGATATTGGGAATTGTAAGTAGCATAACTAGTTTTATTTTATTATCAATGATCTATTTATTCATGTTGGTCATACTTATGAAGAACACAATTGAATTCCATTCATGAGACCCATTTATTTTTGTTCAACATTTATTTCATAAGTAGAGTGTTCAAATCCTATATTTACTTCATTGTTAAATAAGTTACCCTTGTGTGTTTCTCCATGTTTTCGTTCAAAATTTTTCATACATCTCTCCTCCTAATAATTTTTCGTTGTGTGGAATCATTCCATTAGTGAAATAAATATAATTTATTTCTTATCCTTTTCATCAAATTGTATTTGACATTATTTCCATTGAATTTTTTTTAGTACTCGTTAATCTCACTTTACCATTGTTCCCTTCTCTTTCTATGTCCACTCATTATCATTTTGAATATCTAAATCAAATTTATCCTTTGTAAGGCTTGAGGTTCTCACATCTAGTTGATCTTGTGAATTACCAATCAATAAAAATTAACATGTATATCATAAGATCACATCAACAACAAATATACCTAATTCATTCACAATACAATATGATCATACACAATGAAAAATATATCATTAAAACGAAGTACGTATCTAGAAAAATAATTATTAGGGATAAAATCTATATCATTAAAATGATGTATGTATATAGAAAAATAATAATTATTATTATTTGGAAGAAACCTTTTAATTAAATAATAATCTTTTAAAAAAAAAATTTCAAGCCCCATGGAACTAAATAAAGGGTGCTCCCAAGGGTTTTATATGTAAACATCTTAATTTAGTCCCATCATACCTTTTGTCTCATTATTATTAAAAAATTTCAATTTACAAGCATTCACAATCCCCAAATATAGCTAGATGTTTCCTCAAAGAGCTAACGCATTTTCATAGGTACAAAAAAATCACATAAATTACTCTTACTCCATTTTTATATTGGAAATCTATGAAATATCTATTTTTTTCGAGCTCTTGTAAAACTATTTATGTAATAATAATTTGTTATTTGTGATCAATTCATTTTGAGTGAATACATTGTTTCTTGATACAATTACTAGTTTCATGATTTATATAAGAAATATTTCATCATTATCACATTTATATATAGTTGGCATTAAAAAATAAATTGAAGAATACAAGAATATTTTGGACCACCCATTACATGGTAATACACTTTAATAAATAAAATGTATTACATATAATTAAATTTGCACTAGAATATTATCCTCAGTAAGGTCTTCATTATTGGCCTCCATCATGATCCTAATGTTTCAATGTTATTTCATCTAAAATATTGAAAATACACTATGAATGTTTCATCCTATTTCACTTTCTATTAGTCATGCTTTTTATCCATTGGGTGCCTTGATAGGAGAGTGTACTAAAAACTTAAAATAACATTCTATGAAATAGATTGGTTTATCATTTTCTCCTTTGGTCATTTTTAATAGTTGTTCTTTACCTACATAGGTTGGTCACCCTTCCTTTATGTCTTTCTATTAGTGTATATGGGAGTTTCTTCTTTTATAGTTGATAGGAAAATTCAATTCCTTGCATTTTTTTTTTGCCTTATTACAAGGTGACAAGTGCTTACAATATGAAGACTAGCAATCTACAATAAGTAATGCAATTACTATTTGGAAGAATATTATTGTTGAGTATGATCTCTCAAATGACAATGTGTAATATAAAACAAATAATTAGGATCTTCCTTTTATAATTGGTTTTATTTCTTTAACTTCTTAACTATTTATTAGTATTATAATTATGTTTATGAATACATACATTTTTCTTATGTAATACTTTTATTTCAATTTGATAAATCGGGAGAGGACCCCAGACCCTACATAACAATCAATACGTCGAATAGAGGGATCACAAAAGTAGTGAGATGACTGAATAACCAAAAAAAATGAAATCTCTTCAAAGACAAGAAGCTTCTAGTTGGAGTGAACTAGAGGGGAACTATTGTGTCATATCAAATAGAACATGCATGTTTTCCAAAGGATCTTGAAACCTAAGACCAGAGTCACCTTGGCCATAATCAAGGAGAGAGAAAATTAGGTTTTGTAAAGGATCCATAAACCTTTCATGCTCGACGACTCTTTGAACTGTAGGAAAAGTAGTCGAAGAATGACCCAAAACAAAGAGAACCATCATATTTTGAAAGTAACCCTAAAACCTTTTTATGGGTAAAACCACTACAAACTACCATATTTGTAGGAACGGAAAGGGTTAGATAGGAGCCTAAAAAAATTTAGATAAAATCTCCAACAACCACAACAACTAGGTTTCCCTCAATAGGCCCATTATCAACTAAAGAATTTTCTAGGAAGAGAAAAACTAGCAAGTCCACCTCAAAAGGATCACTATGCATATGCAAGAGAGGAAGAGAGCCCTTACTACTGAAATCCACCTCAATCATAATAATAGCAATAAAGGAACCAACAACCTCTCTCAATGTAGGCAATGTAGCAGAATGAGAAGTAACGTCAACAAAATCCACCTCCATAAGACATCCGAGGAAAGAAGATCGATTAGCACAAATAGAACCCTTACCACCTTAACAAGAAGCATCAAAGTTGAAGCCCCCAGGGAGGGAGTGCAACCACCAAGAAAGCCATCCACAAAATTGGAAACTAGGTCTCTCACCAAGAACAACCACCCATCAGCCACAACTACCTCCTTCGAAGAATGAAACAGCAAGGGGAATACCAAAAGGAAGGAAACAAATGAACCCAGAGGTAGGCATTGAGCCCAATGGGAGTGGATATAGATCTAAAAACCTGCACCTAGTGATAGACTTATGACGAAATTAATAGCCATAGAAAAAAGAGCATAAAAGAAACTCTTGACCTTATCTAGGCATGGGGCAGAGGAGAACCCAATTGTAGCACCAAGAAGCATAGCATCCTCTCGTAGGCCCAAAACATGGCACAACTTGCTAAGAGACACCAAAATCCGTAGAGCCAAGAGGAGTAAGATAGAAGCCAATGGACAACAAGTGCAACCAACCCAAACAGAATTAAAAAGGTCAAAACCAAGTTTGCCTCAAAAAGGGGGAACATAGGATACAACCTAGAGTAGGGAAAAACTAGGGACTGGAAAAAAATTAGGAAGATAAAATTCCTCCATCAAAGCGTAAGGAAATAGGGCTAGGATCAGAATATCTAGGCTATCCCATCCATCCTCATGATCACCATCTCCCTGATTTGCCTGCCCTACAACTTTGCCTCCTCTAAAAACCCTAGCACCACAGTTCTTACTCCCACTTATCAT
Source organism: Cryptomeria japonica (assembly GCF_030272615.1). NCBI lineage: Eukaryota > Viridiplantae > Streptophyta > Pinopsida > Cupressales > Cupressaceae > Cryptomeria > Cryptomeria japonica. Next base: position 242,345,016 of record NC_081405.1, on the reverse strand, counting down.
AATGTCTTTTATAATATTTTTTGTTATTCTTATAAATTTTTTCCCAAATGTGAATAACATTTCTTAAACTTGTGATGTGCTACCATCCCATGCATCTTTCTTTTGAATAGGTTATAATTTTTATTTTATTTTTCAGGAATGTATAAACCTTATTTCATAAAACAATAAGAAGTTCTTAAACATAAGGAAGCATAAGAAACCACAACATAGATGTCATCCACTATAACATATATGCCTTGATAAATGTAATAATAGAAGGATCAATGCCCATTGGGATCCTCAAAGTGAAATCATAGGATGTATCACTATACCTCTATCTACATGAGCTACCCTCAACTAACATAACGATAAATCTAGAAGAATTGAACTTGTGACTACTGTCTACATTTTCAACATCTTGACCATTGATCTATCCCTAAATATATAAACAATACAACTTAATATATTAAACTAATATTTATCTTCAATTCCATCATTTTAATAATAATAATAATTTCATTTCGTATTTCAAATTGACTACTGAACCAGCATTTAGTATTATTGCTTTTGATGTGGAATGGCATCTATAGATGGAATTGTCTTCCAAACATGTCGACTATGAAGTACAAAACAAAGGAGGAATAAAATGAATATAAAATTCATTAGCATACAGATGGAAAATTGCAACTTGCGTTTGTACACTTCACTAGACTTTATTCATGTAGACGCGTATCGAATTGAGGGAAAGCAGTTAGTCAAAAGATAACTCCAATGACATGATGTCAAATTATATATTCTTCACAGACTTCCTGGCCAGCTGAACTTAATCCGAGATTTGGAACACTTGCTCACCTTTTTTTTCTTGCATGTTAATGAAATGTATTTTTGTCATTAACGTATGAGCAGACGGTACAAATATCAAATTCAATATGAAATTTTTTAATCATTATGCTTTATTGAAATTCCGTCGTATTAGAATGAACTTTTTAATCATTATGCTTATAGTGTTTAGTTTGAATGAAACGCAACAAACTGATTTTGTGGTATTTGAAAGAGTGCAAACCAAACTTGCTAAGAACGTAGCTCCAAGATAAGTAACACTTCGTTGCGGACATATACTGAAAGATATGTCGGCGAATTGCTGGATTTTAGTTCTTGATAATGCAGTAAAGAAAAATAATATCTCCTAACGCGATCCTTCTAAAACAGTGATTGATGATTATTATATGCAATTACTTTGAATTTAAATGGAATGGGTACCCACAACCATTGGCTCCTAATTATTAATGAGAGTATCAATCGAATGCAGAAAAAACACAGTATTTTGAACGCGGGTTGGCATTAATTGTTTGAAAATTTAAAAGGCTGGTCGTTTTTGCCTGGTGTCTGACATGACGACGCATAATCTGGAAAAGATTATCTCTCGTAGCTTACGTCATTCAACGTCATGTATGGATATATATAAGAGCGTTTGCTGCAATCTTTCTTGCACATTTCTCAGGACAATCCTCTCGGACTGCGATTCATTTCTACACCAACTCCATGGCTGAATTCTTCAAGATTTCTCTACTTCTTCTTGCGACGTTTGTACCTACTACAATAGGTAGGTCTCTCCTTTTAATTTGGATGTTAGAATGAAATGTAAGAGATTTGTCTCTGTTTGAAAGCACTATTTGTTGAGTTTTTCACCGATCAGTTAGGATTTTATCCTAAAACCTTCCATTTGTTACTGAAGGGTTTTATTATTGAGCCACTGGTTCTTTTAAGAGCAGCTTATCTCTGATGCGGGTGATTTATTTTCAACACTTTTTGAGCCATTTGATAGAACGTTTGATGCTGACTTAGCTTTAATATTATACTGATATTTTTGTGGATCAGTTAACCCCTCAAACCGAAGATCTTCCAATGCTCTACCACTGAATTATTATCCCCTTTAAGACCTGCCCATATGCCCATATTTGGGTAGGTGTGACTGATTCCCAATAATACTTTAGAAGAATTGATATGATACACACCACGTTATTTTATTTGAGACATTAAAATCCAAATAAACAAAGAACAGTGTGTCAGCTATGTGCTGAGCTATTTTTAACGTCGAGTATTTGGTCTGTATAGCAAACTAATAAGGGTTCTGCAAGATTATTTTCGAGGATATACATAAATTTAGAAAACTCCTTTCAACTACCCTAAGTTTTTCTTTGATCAATTTCAATTAAATAAATATTTCGTTCTTGGAAATATTGTAACTATATGAGTTTTGAATAGTTAAATCTTTCTGCTTCGCTGAAGTTACACTTGTTTTATAAAAAACGCTCCCAAAGATCTCACTCATGATTTTAATGTCAGTTGTGTGAGTTTCCTGTCAGGTTTCCAAACTGGTATATGTTTTTTAAATTTGGTGGTATACTAACTAAAGGAGAATATATTTCAGGTGCGAATTTGAATCTGTTCAGAGAATACATTGGGTCCGAGTTCAACGACGTCAAATTTTCTGACCTGCCAATCGATTCCCGCACGCAATTTCATTTCATTCTCGCCTTCGCTATTGACTACACCCCGTCGGGAAGTGCTCCTACAAATGGAAAGTTCAACATTTTCTGGGATAATGACAATCTGAGCCCCAGCGCCGTGCAAGCCATCAAAGCCCAACACAAGAATGTCAAAGTTGCTCTCAGCTTAGGGGGGGACAGCGTTGAAAGTGGGAACGTCCAGTTCATGCCATCATCTGTGTCGTCGTGGGTGAGCAACGCCGTTTCTTCGCTCACAAGCATAATCAAGGAATACCATCTTGACGGCATCGACATCGACTATGAGCATTTCGACTTTACCAATCCCAATATATTTGCTGAGTGCATTGGGCAGCTCATAACACAGTTAAAGCGGAACAAAGTCATCTCCTTCGCCTCCATCGCTCCCTATGACGACGGTCCAATCCAATCCCATTACACTGCACTCTGGAAAAGCTATGGCAATTTGATTGACTTTGTGAATTTCCAATTCTATGCCTACGACTCGAGCACCACCGTCTCACAGTTCATAAAACATTTCAACGAGCAGGAGTCCCGCTATAGTGGCGGAAAAGTGTTGGCTAGTTTCATGACGGAGGACAGTGGGGGGCTGTCACCTGCAGAAGGCTTCTTTACCGCGTGCCGAATGCTCAGGAACTCCGGCAAGCTCAACGGCATCTTTGTGTGGTCTGCAGACTCCTCACAGTCTAATAACTTCCAATTCGAGAAACTATCCCAGGCTGTCCTGCAAGGCTCCTGATTAGCACCATACAATTTGTGGGTAATGGTTGGAGCAAATAAATTAGTGTCCTTTTCTTCTGTTTTGCTTCTAAAATAGTTGTTTGCGTATTTCAAATTTATTGCCGATATTTCTAGTGATAAGCCAATAAACATTTGGTTGAAGCTTAAGATCAATAGAATTTTGAGGAGCATGACTTACATTGCTGGCTCGTTCTCCTTCTTTGTAACATCCAATATCGCAAAAATAAGTATTGCCAAAGATATTCTGTGATTTATAGTGACCTTAAATTGTTTTCACTGCATGACTTCCTACTTGCAAAATTATGGCTTCATGTTGCAAGCACACTAACTTGCAAAGCTATGGCTTCGTCTTGCAAGCACACTATTTTTTATTCTAAAATTTTACACTTATCTTAGTGGATTGGTCACTCGTACTAATAGTACGTTTCTATAATATAAGAGGTTTCCTTGATAGTCGGTTATTCTTAAAAAAAAGCACATAACATCGGGAAAGGATCCCACAACCAACTCCAAGGGTTTTGACATCACTCCCTTAACCATTAGGAGAACTGCTGCAGAAGCCCCCTTACAACAAGACCCTTCCACTCTAGATAAGCACATCTCTGACTCTATAAAAGATGTCCTCATTTCAATAGAGGAAAAATCCACCTCAATAGGGACAACAAATAGAGAAATCATTAAAGGAGAAATATCTGAAGTGCTAAAGCAACCAAACAAATTGGGTTTTTATTTGGCTCCCAAAACCATCAAGTTGAAACCAGCAAAGACTCCAGCAAAAAGTCATCACCCCTCTAGCAAAAGTCCTCTCCACCTCAATAAAAAAGGAACCCACCTCAGTAGGAACATAAGGGAAACAAACCAACAAGTGGAAGAGCCAAACACAATTCAACCCACCACTTTGAGAGACAAATGAGCAATACATAATAAGATTATTGGAATATTGGGTTTTAGAAAGGTTCCCAAAACCTTAAATAGGAGAAGAGGCAAAAACCTATCATACACCAAACAAGTAAGCTCCAATAGGGTCTCTACATCCAAAGGAGAAAAAAGATAGAGACATGAAAGTGTGGATAAGACAGGAACAAAGTAACCTCCCACAAGAACTAGGCCAACATATGCCCACAAGAACTAGGAACAAAAGAACAAGCACAAGAGGAGCAACAACACAATCCCATATGAAAAAAATGGAACCAGAGAAGCACAAGCTCCACAAAACAGGAAAAAAAAAAATCCCCTTTGAAGACCAAAGAGTCCACTAGGTTACCAAAAAGGAGCCAAGCCCTAGAAGAACTGCAATTGAAAGTATGAACTAGACGCGGATAGACATCACCAACGAGAGAGCCCAGCAAATACACCAACCCCAAAACAACATAAGCCCCAAACAAGGCCCACATAAATAGGTCAACGATCGAGTCCTTAGGCGGCCAACTGAAAAAGAGAACACAACTCCAAACCACATCTCCCAAGAGAGAGAGGCACCAGGAAGGAAAAGAGCAAGAACCAAGCTTAGGCATCACAAACAATATTGCACCCAACAAGAGAACCTCCAACAACAACAACGATGAGAGGGGTAAGGGAAGTGATAGGCGGAAACAAACCTCTACCAATGCCCCACAATCTCCAAAAACCCCCAAGAAATATTATTGTTTTGTTTGTGTTATTTTTATTAATGTTATTAATTTTTTAAAGTTTTATATTATCTTTCTAAATTTTCTTATTTATAGATATTTTTTTAACAAATGAAATTATTTTGTTATATATATAATTTAATAAACATTTATTATTTCGAAGTATTTATTCTTAATAAGTAACATTTTCTTTCATGTTTAATTCTTACATATATTACTAATTTAATTAGATTACATGTTAATTTTATAAAATAGACTACTATAAGGATTTGGTGAAAGCCTCGCCCTACCAAGTGAAACTTATGTCATACTTAAGTTGATTGCATACTTTCCCTTTCACATGAAGAATCGATTCATAATCGATTCATAATAATAAAAATAAAAATAAAATTGCTTATTATTCTAAAGAGTCTTTAACTATGTTCAATAATTTGAAAATTTGTTCAATGTATTTCCATCATAAAGCATCGCTACTAATATGGGCTACAAGAAAATATTTATTTTTTGTTTATAGATATAAATCTAGAATGCTGATCTCTATTAAGGCTATGAAGAGTAGATTATGCAAAATTGTACAAGGATTAGATCATTACATTTGATAAGGGAGAATCCAATAAAATTTATAATAATTTTAAAATTTAATTATACAAAATAGTTCAAAGTACTACCAATGATCATAATTTGAGGTTCGTCTTAGAAATTTTCATGTCAATTTCTCATTTGATGTCAGAACTCTCCTATAATAGAACAAACTAACATCACTCAAAAGTATATGTTCTTGTGCTTCCCACATGCAAGCTTAGATTATGTGCACCCTTGTTTTGCGATACTTTATCTACAAGCCAGATTAATTTATATCAATCTTTTTCTAATAGGTATTTTATGGTGGTATGCATAATCTATCCTAGATGCAATGACTTCCTTCTCATATGAGCTTCCATTTGAGTAAAAACCCAGATTCACTACATAGGTTAGAGATATTCTATGATGTTTGAATTTAGAGAGTTGATCATTTTATCACATCACTTTTTTCAAATGTCAATATCTATACTTTACAATAGCTTATTAGTTCTAGAAGGTGAGAAGAATGCCAGGTTCTGATTTATTAAGGAGTACTCAATTGTTATATCTACAACTAAAATCTATGTTGATAATATTACCATGTAATTACATATTCGTGGAGATCATTTGCTACTTTCTTCCATGCCAATTCATAATATCTTTGATGTTAATCCTATATTCTATGAAGTTTGAATGGTTGGATCCTAGGGTTCGAAAATATGCTTAGTATATTATAGGAATTTTAGGTTTCAAATATTGATTATATTTTGAATGCTTAAAATTACTATGCATGTTTCCTAAGATTTTGAGTAGCATAGGATCATTGTGTTTTAGATTATTTTATCCTATTTTATTTTTCTTATTCACTCTATAATAAATATATATTATCTTATTTGACCTACATTATTCTTCCTTGTTTATCATCTATTTTATACTATATGTTTACTATGTTAGCATTCTTACATTGTCTAAACAATTATGTAGTAGTTATGTAGTTGAATTATACAATTGTGATGTAGTCGGTAGTGTTGGCATTTCAATAGAAGGGGATTGTTGATATTCATTAAGGATATTGAGAAGGTTGTTGAAGATTATTGATATAACTAAAGAAGGATGATAACTATCTTTATAACATTATTTTGTCATTGATGTCAAGAAATTGATTTTTTGATTCAGTATGATGTTGCCATATCTTGAGAAGTATGTATTGATGAGTATTAAGAGGTCGGTAAGTGACATAGAAAGAATGTGATGAATAAGGGGAGAAATAAGTTATTCAAAGGGCAACTATTACCGAGTTAGACAATGATGAGATCATGATGTTTTGATTGTTTTGATATCCTACATATGTTGTTGATTGTAAGGTTAATACTATACTATGTCACCGAGTAAAGAACCTAGTTGGTAAAACCTAAGGAACCTAGTCGGTAAACCCTAAGGTTATCGATATCGGCTAAAGAAGGCAAAATGTCTATTGAGTAAAGTTTAGTATTTACCGAGTAACAACTGAGTTATTATAGATCGCATTGGATGGATAAAAGCATTATTTAATGAAGGATGTTGATGAGCTGGAGATGAATAAATGATTGGTATGCTGCGCATGAAGTTTGTTAAAGATCTAAGACAATGGAAAATACAAGAGGAAGATCTACAACATAGATTGAACTGCAATAACCTAGCACAAGTTCCTAGGAAGGAATGAAAGTTCCAAGGCGAGGTAAAATATTTTTTAGATCGAAGGATACATTGAACCTAGTCAAGATTGAAGATCTAATGGCTATGATTGATCATGGGAAATGTGATCAAGGAGATTCAGCAGTTAGCAAATTGTTTATAAATAAGAAATTGTTGATAAACAATGAATGCAGGCAAGTGTAAGCACAGGGATGCTCCAGAGTGATAACCAAGCATAGAAGCTTGAGGACCTATTTGAATAACAAAGTAGGGAGCCTAGTAGAGGGACAAGATAAGTCCTATGACAAGATTGTTTTGAGAGAATAGAATCTTCTTTAGCATTATAGATGTGAAGTTGCAGATACATTTTATTACTGTTATTTTGTAAGTGATAGAAAATCTCTTAACCGAGTGGACCTAACAGTCTTATTTGTAAACCCTCTAGCAAGGTAACATTCTAATTAAGTGTTTGAAATCCTTTGACAAGGTCACTTCTAACAAAGTGAAGATACTAACAGATCTGAGGGAAATCCCTTAACCGGGTCACATCTAGAAATGTGTTTGTAATCTTTAACAGGATTTGCTTTTAACCGAGCATACTCTAGAATAGTATATTTCTTAGTGGGTCTGAAATCCCGCAGTGGTTTTTCCCTATTTGGGTTTCCATGTTAAATCTGGTGTTATATGTGTTATGATGATTATGTGTTTATGAGTTAGCATGTTTAGCAGTTTTTGGTTATATTGCTGAAGTATAAGTTACTGAGGTTGAATCTATTGATTTTATGGAAGATTAAGTTTGTATGATTCACACCCCCCTCTCATCTTGTTAGCTATTGGCATTAGAACTTTACAATTGGTATCAGAGTTGTGGACTCCAAAAGAAAAGTTTAAGGGTACTTGAGGCAAAGATCCAAAGATGTATAAAAGGGATGCACCAAAGTTGAACAAGTCAAGTTTCTCCACATGGCAGAAAAGGGTGAAGCTACATTTATCAGGAATTGGAGAATATGTAACATATTATTTGGAGAATGATTACATACCACCAAGCACCAACCCAATGACCTTGGAAGAGACAAAGGCAAAGCAAGAACATATTCAAGCTATGATTGAAATAACATCAGCATTGACTGACTCAAAGTTTAATGATCTAGAAGGTTGTAACGATGCAAAAGAAATGTGGACCATGCTCATATCTATGTATGGAGGTGATGAACATGTTCAAAGAGAAAAAGTAGATAGTCTAAGAGGACAACTTGAATCCATGGGAATGAATGAAGGTGAGAACATAACCTAATACAGTACAAGGTTAAAGGTTACTGAGAGGAAAAGGTAAGTATAAAGGAAAGCTACCTTTAAAATGTTTTAACTGTGATAAAATAGGACATATGGCTTCTAACTGCCCTGACAAAGAATCTAGTGAAAAGAGAGAATACTAAGATAACAGGCAGAAAGACAACCAGTACTGAGGATACTGAGACTTCAGAAGGAGAGACAGAAAGACATGCCTAGTAGCTGATGAGGAATCCAATGATGATAAATCTGATGAAACTGATACAGAGGAAGTTGTTTATGTGGCTATTAAAGATGGATCAGATGAAGAAAGGTATGAAGAAAAGGCCCTAATATCTCACATAAATAATAATGATTCTTGGATCATAGATAGTGGATGCTCACATCACATGACAGGTGATAAACACAAGTTTGTTAAATTAGAAGACTATGATGTAGGTTATGTAAGATTTGGTAATGATGCACCTTGTCTGGTGAAAGGTAAAGGATCTATAACACTTCTTGACAATGCTAAATGTGATGATGTATACTGGGTTGAAGGTTTGGAATACAATTTGTTGAGTGTAGCACAGCTAAACAACATAGGTTATCAAATAGAATTTCAGAAAGGAATTGTAAAAGTTGATGACAAACATGGAAAGCTGGTTGCTACTGAGACACAAATAAAAGATAATACATTTCATCTTGACTCAACTCGGAACAAGTTTCTTTATGCAAAGATAGATGATACCTGGTTATGGCATAAAAGGTTTTGTCATGTAAATTTTGATAATCTAATCATAATAAGTAGGAAGCACCGAGTAAGAGGTCTACCAAGTTTGAAAAACCTGAGAATGATATGTGCTGAGCATGCCAGATGGGTTAGATGACAAGATCAAGCTTTACAAGTAAGTCCTACACTTCTAAAGGAATTTTAGATCTAGTACACACTGATCTTTGTGGTCCCATGAAAGTTCAAAGTTACTATGGTGATAAATATTTCATATTATTTGTGGATGATTATTCAAGGATGATGTCAGTTATGTTTTTAAAAGAAAAATCAAAAGCTTTTCAAATGTTTAAATGGTACAAGGCAAGAGTTGAAAATGAAATAGGAAGACAAGTGAAATGTCTTAGATCTGATAGAGGAGGAGAGTTCACCTCTAATGAATTTAACTTATTCTGCAATGATCATGGTATAAAAAGAAAAGTTTCTACACCGAGAACTCCATAGCAAAATGGGATAGCTAAGAGAAGAAACAGATCAATTGTAGATTGTGCCAATACCCTAATGATAGAAAAGAGGGTACCTCAAACATTTTGGAGAGAAGCAATCAACACTGCAGTTTACACCCTGAACTGAGTACAACTGAAGAAAGGAACTATGAAGACACCATATGAAATCTGGTATGACAAGAAACCTAATGTAAGTTATTTTAAAATCTTTGGAAGTAGATGTTATGTTCACAAAGATGACAAAAATGGAAAGTTTGATCAGAAAAGCGAAGAAGGAACATTTCTAGGTTATTCTTCTAGAAGTAAAGCATTTAAATGTCTGATCAAATCATGTAACAAAATAGTAGAAAGTGCAAATGTGAAAATTGATGAATTTGCACAAAGATGATGAAGGGAATTCCAAAGAACCAGAAGATTATGAAGAATTTGTTTATGTTCAACCGAGAAATCCTACCGAGAGAGTTACTAAAGAAAATGAAGAGACTGTCGAGTTACCGAGTGATGAAGAAGATCATACAGAGCCTACAAGGCCTATATTAGCCAAATATGTCAGAAGACATCATGCATCAAGTTACATTATAGGAGATAAGGATGATCCAGTGATGACAAGGAATAAACTGAGACATAACACATGTCTGATATCTGAATTTGAACCGAGAATAGTAAAAGAGGCATTTAACAATGAGGATTGGGTAAATGCTATGACAGAAGAGATTGATCAAATCAAGAAGAATGAAACACGGACACTTGTCCCAAGACTGAAGGACAAAAATATAATCGGTACAAAGTGGATTTTCAGAAACAAGCTAAATGAAAAAGGTGAGGTCATTTTAAATAAAGCAAGACTAGTCTGCAAAGGATATGCTCAAGAAGAAGGAATAGATTATGGCGAAACCTTTGCACCTGTGGCTAGACTTGAGGGAGTAAGAACATTGTTGGCATATGCTACTTTCAAAACTTTCAAGGTATATCAAATGGATGTTAAATCTGCATTTTTGAATGGTATACTAGAAGAAGAAGTTTATATTGAACAACCTGAAGGATTTTTTGATGACAAGAGTAAAGATCAGGTATGTAAATTAAACAAAGCTTTATATGGTCTGAAACAAGCACCTAGAGCATGGTATGAAAGACCGCACTCTTATTTGATCAAGATTGGTTTTATAAGGACAAGTGAAAACAACAATATGTACATGAAGAATGATGAGGACAATGGAATACTGATCTCAGCCATATTTGTTGATGATATTATATTTTGTGGCAATGACTCCTTATCCAAGAACTTTGGAAATGAAATCTGCAAAGAATTTGAGATGTCATTAATCGGTGAGATAAAGTATTTAATAAGTTTACAGATACTACAAATGAAAGATGAGATTTTCATTACTCAATCCAAGTACATAAAGGAAGTCTTGAAGAAATTTGGAATGGAGGATTCAAAACTAGTAAGTACTCCTATGACTACCAACTGTAAACTATCAAAGAATGATGAATCTGCATCTGTTGATGAGACACTTTACTGATTTATGATTGGAAAGTTGCAATATGTTGTGCACAGTAGACCGAATATAGCACATGTAGTAGGTATTGTTGCAAGATTTTCTGCAGATCCCAAAGAAACCCATATGACAACAATTAAGAGAATTTTCAAATACCTGAGAGGCACTGAAGATGATGGCTTAGTATATGAAAAGAGGAATGATTTTGATTTAAAAGTTTATACTGATGCTGATTGGGCAAGAAACATTGATGACAAGAAAAGCACAAGTGGTGGAGCTTTCTTTCTAGGTGATAGACTAGTAAGTTGGCTTAGCAAGAAACAAGGATGCATTTCACAGTCAATAGCTGAAGCTGAATATTTCACTGTAGCATTGAATTGCACTAATATAATATGGATAAAACAACTATTAGAAGGTATAAATGAAAAGGTTATCGAGCCAGTAACTATATTCTGTTATAATACGAGTGCCATTAGCATTTCAAAGAATCTGGTAATGCACTCTAAGAAAAAAGACATTTCTATAAAGTATCATTATCTTAGAGAAGAAGCTCAAGAAAAGAAAGTTGTGGTAGAATATATCAGTTCAAAGGAGCAAATAGAAAACATCTTCACAAAGCCACTGCCAAGGGACACTTTTGAGTATCTCAGAAGCAAGTTAGGGGTCCTACCCCTATCTTCTATTCATTGACAGAGTTCAGTGAAAGCATCAATTCGATGAATCTATCAAATATTATTTGTTGATTGATGCTGATTTATGCACTTTAGGAGGTTTTCTAAAGGTGTGTAGGAAATAGTGAATAGAGACAAGTTGCTCTGACTGAGACTGAGATGATACATGTGTAACACAGGAAGGCAAATCACTTCACAGGGGAAGAAATCATGAATGAGTTTTTCCTTTTGGCATTGTTGTCAAAGGGGGAGAAGACTAAATGGTAGACTAAATGGTAAAGCCCTAAATGCAGAAGATAATGGAAGACTAATGACAGGGGGAGAAGATTACTTAAAAAGGGAGAAGACTAAATGCAAGATCAAAGAAAGAGGGAGAAAGCCTAGAAGACTTCAGAAGAAGAAAACAACTCAAGGATAACAGGAGAAGTCTAACAGCAATCTGAATCCGAATCAGTTGGAATAAATCAAGTTGGTATTTCCATTTAAAAGTTGGTATTGCCATCAATGCCAAAGGAGGAGATTGTTGGCATTTAAATAGAAGGAGATTGTTGATATTCATTAAGGATATTGAGAAGGTTGTTGAAGATTATTGATATAACTAAAGAAGGATGATAACTATCTTTATAACATTATTTTGTCATTGATGTCAATAAATTGATTTTCTAATTTAGTATGATGTTGCCATATCTTGAGAAGTATGTATTGATGAGTATTAAGAGGTCGGTAAGTGACACAGAAAGAATGTGATAAATAAGGGGAGAAATAAGTTATTCAATGGGCAACTATTACCAAGTTAGACAATGATGAGATCATGATGTTTTGATTGTTTTTATATCCTACATATGTTGTTGATTGTAAGGTTAATACTATGCTATGTCACCGAGTAAAGAACCTAGTTAGTAAATCCTAAGGAACCTAGTCGGTAAACCCTAAGGCTATCGATATTGGTTAAAGAAGGCGGAATGTCTACCGAGTAAAGTTTAGTATTTACCGAGTAACAACCGAGTTACGACAAATCGCATTGGATGGATAAAAGCGTTATTTAATGAAGGATGTTGATGAGTTGGGGATGAATAAATGATTTGTATGTCGCACATGAAGTTTGTTAAAGATCTATGGCAATGGAAAATATAGGAGGAAGATCTACAACGCAGATTGAACCGCAATAACCAAGCACAAGTTCCTAGGAAGGAATGCAAGTTCCAAGGTGAGGTAAAACATTTTTCAGATCGAAGGATACATTGAAACTAGTCAAGGTTGAAGATCTGATGACTATGATTGATCATGGGAAATGTGATCAAGGAGATTCAAAGGCTAGCAAATTGTTTATAAATAAGAAATTATTGATAAACAATGAATGCGGGCAAGTGTAAGCATAGGGATGCTACATAGTGATTACTGAGCACAGAAGCTTGAAGACCTGTTTGAATAATATAGTAGGCAGCCCAGTAGAGGGACAAGATAAGTCCTATGACAAGATTGTTCTGAGCAAATAGAATCTGCTTTAGCATTTTAGATGTAAAGTTGCAGATACATTTTATTACTGTTATTTTGTAAGTGATAGAAAATCTCTTAACCGAGTGGACCTAACAGTCTTATTTGTAAACCCTCTAGCAAGGTAACATTCTAATTGAGTGTTTGAAATCCTTTGACAAGGTCACTTCTAACAAAGTGAAGATCCTAACAGATCTGAGGGAAATCCCTTAACCGGGTCACATCTAGCAATGTGTTTATAATCTTTAACAGGATTTTCTTTTAACCAAGCATACTCTAGAAGAGTATATTTCTTAGTGGGTCTGAAATCCCACAGTGGTTTTTCCCTATTTGGGTTTCCACTTTAAATCTGGTGTTATATGTGTTATGATGATTATGTGTTTATGAGTTAGCATGTTTAGTAGTTTTTGGTTATATTGCTGAAGTATAAGTTACCGAGGTTGAATCTATTGATTTTATGGAATATTAAGTCAGTATGATTCACCCCCCCGTCTCATCTTATTAGCTATTGGCATCCAAACTTTACAATTGGTATCAGAGTTGTGGACTTTGGAAGAAAAGTTTAAAGGTACTTGAGGCAAAGATCCAAAGATGTATAAAAGGGATGCACCAAAGCTGAACAAGTCAAGTTTCTCCACATGGCAGAAAAGGATGAAGCTACATTTATCAGGAATTGGAGAATATGTAACATATTATTTGGAGAAAGATTACATACCACCAAGCACCAACCCAATGACCTTGGAAGAGACAAAGGCAAAGCAAGAACATATTCAAGCTATTATTGAAATAACATCAGCATTGACCAACTCAGAGTTTAATGATCTGGAAGGTTGTAATGATGCAAAAGCAATGTGGACCATGCTCATATCTATGTATGGAGGTGATGAACATGTTCAAAGAGAAAAAGTAGATAGTCTAACAGGACAACTTGAATCCATGGGAATGAATGAAGGTGAGAACATAACCCAATATAGTACAAGGTTAAAGGAGACTGCCAATAAAATCAAAGTAGGAGGAAATATTGAAGAAAATGATGTAACAAGTAAGTTTCTTAGAACACTTCTACATGCTTATGCCATTTGAGTCTCTGCAATCAATGAACTAAGGTCTGTACCAAATATGCTAGTTTCTTTGGATGCTACTATTGGTAAGCTACATGCATTTGAGTTAAGTAATTTTTACAATAGTGGCTCTTCGGTAAATACAGTAGAATCTGCATTCAGTTCTTTTCATATTGGTGAATCTGATGATTACAATGATAGAATGAGTAAGTATACTGAAGGAAATCACAGTGGAGCAAGTGAAAGATTTTGCAAAAATATGGAAGAGGTACACAAACTCTATGAGGAAATCAAAAAGCAAGAAGAGTTTGAAGCATTATTAGCCAGAAGGTTACTGAGAGGAAAAGGTAAGTATAAAGGAAAGCTACCTTTAAAATGTTTTAACTGTGATAAAATAGGACATATGGCTTCTAACTGCCCTGACAAAGAATCTAGTGAAAAGAGAGAATACTGAGATAACAGGCAGAAAGACAACCAGTACAGAGGATACTGAGACTTCAGAAGGAGAGACAGAAAGACATGCCTAGTAGCTGATGAGGAATCCAATGATGATAAATTTGATGAAACTGATACAGAGGAAGTTGTTTATGTGGCTATTAAAGATGGATCAGATGAAGAAAGGTATGAAGAAAAGGCCCTAATATCTCACATAAATAATAATGATTCTTGGATCATAGATAGTGGATGCTCACATCACATGACAGGTGATAAACACAAGTTTGTTAAATTAGAAGACTATGATGGAGGTTATGTAAGATTTGGTAATGATGCACCATGTCTGGTGAAAGGTAAAGGATCTATAACACTTCTTGACAATGCTAAATGTGATAATGTATACTGGCTTGAAGGTTTGAAATACAATTTGTTGAGTGTAGCACAGCTAAACAACACAGGTTATCAAATAGAATTTCAGAAAGGAATTGTAAAAGTTCATGACAAGCATGGAAAGCTGGTTGCTACCGACACACAAATAAAAGGTAATACATTTCATCTTGACTCAACTCAGAACAAGTGTCTTTATGCAAAGATAGATGATACCTGGTTATGGCATAAAAGGTTTTGTCATGTAAATTTTGATAATCTAATCATAATAAGTAAGAAGCACTGAGTAAGAGGTCTACCAAGTTTGAAAAACCTGAGAATGATATGTGCCAAGGATGCCAGATGGGTAGGATGACAAGATCAAGCTTTTCAAGTAAGTCCTACACTTCTAAAGGAATTTTAGATCTAGTACACACTGATCTTTGTGGTCCCATGAAAGTTCAAAGTTACTATGGTGATAAATATTTCATATTATTTGTGGATGATTATTCAAGGATGATGTCAGTTATGTTTTTAAAAGAAAAATCAAAAGCTTTTCAAATGTTTAAATGGTACAAGGCAAGAGTTGAAAATGAAACAGGAAGACAACTGAAATGTCTTAGATCTGATAGAGGAGGAGAGTTCACCTCTAATGAATTTAACTTATTCTGCAATGATCATGGCATAAAAAGAAAAGTTTCTACACCGAGAACTCCATAGAAAAATGGGATAGCTAAGAGAAGAAATAGATCAATTGTAGATTGTGCCAAAACCCTGATGATAGAAAAGAGGGCACCTCAAACATTTTGGAGAGAAGCAATCAACACTGCAGTTTACACCCTGAACTGAGTACAACTAAAGAAAGGAACTATGAAGACACCATATGAAATCTGGTATGACAAGAAACCTAATGTAAGTTATTTTAAAATCTTTGGAAGTAGATTTTATGTTCACAAAGATGACAAAAATGGAAAGTTTGATCAGAAAAGTGAAGAAGGAACATTTCTAGGTTATTCTTGTAGAAGTAAAGCATTTAAATGTCTGATCAAATCATGTAACAAAATAGTAGAAAGTGCAAATGTGAAAATTGATGAATTTGCACAAAGATGATGAAGGAAATTCCAAAGAACCAGAAGATTACGAAGAATTTGTTTATGTTCAATCGAGAGATCCTACCGAGAGAGTTATTGAAGAAAATGAAGAGAATGTCCAGTTACCGAGTGATGAAGAATATCATACAGAGCCTACCAAGCCTATATTAGCCAAATATGTCAGAAGACATCATGCATCAAGTTAGATTATAGGAGATAAGGATGATCCAGTGATGACAAGAAATAAACTGAGACATAACACATGTCTGATATCTGAATTTGAATCGAGAATAGTAAAAGAGTCATTTAACAATGAGGATTGGGTAAATGCTATGACAGAAGAGATTGATCAAATCAAGAAGAATGAAACATGGACACTTGTCCCAAGACTGAAGGACAAAAATATGATCGCTACAAAGTGGATTTTCAGAAACAAGCTAAATGAAAAAGGTGAGGTCATTTGAAATAAAGCAAGACTAGTCTGCAAAGGATATGCTCAAGAAGAAGGAATAGATTATGGCGAACCTTTGCACCTGTGGCTAGACTTGAGGGAGTAAGAACATTGTTGGCATATGCTACTTTCAAAACTTTCAAGGTATATCAAATGGATGTTAAATCTGCATTTTTGAATGGTATACTAGAAGAAGAAGTTTATATTGAACAACCTGAAGGATTTTTTGATGACAAGAGTAAAGATCAGGTATGTAAATTAAACAAAGCTTTATATGGTCTGAAACAAGCACCTAGAGCATTGTATGAAAGACCGCACTCTTATTTGATCAAGATTGGTTTTATAAGGACAAGTGAAAACAACAATATGTACATCAAGAATGATGAGGACAATGGAATACTGATCTCAGCCATATTTGTTGATGATATTATATTTTGTGGCAATGACTCCTTATCCAAGAACTTTGGAAATGAAATGTGCAAAGAATTTGAGATGTCATTAATCGGTGAGATAAAGTATTTTATAAGTTTACAGATACTACAAATGAAAGATGAGATTTTCATTACTCAATCCAAGTACATAAAGGAAGTCTTGAAGAAATTTGGAATGGAGGATTCAAAACTAGTAAGTACTCCTATGACTACCAACTGTAAACTATGAAAGAATGATGAATCTGCATCTGTTGATGAGACACTTTACTGATTTATGATTGGAAAGTTGCAATATGTTGTGCACAGTAGACCGAATATAGCACATGTAGTAGGTATTGTTGCAAGATTTTCTGCAGATCCCAAAGAAACCCATATGACAACAATTAAGAGAATTTTCAAATACCTGAGAGGCACTGAAGATTATGGCTTAGTATATGAAAAGAGGAATGATTTTGATTTAAAAGTTTATACTGATGCTGATTGGGCAAGAAACATTGATGACAAGAAAAGCACAAGTGGTGGAGCTTTCTTCCTAGGTGATAGACTAGTAAGTTGGCTTAGCAAGAAACAAGGATGCATTTCACAGTCAATATTTGAAGCTGATTATGTCACTGCAGCATTGAATAGCACTAATATAGCATGGATAAAACAACTGTTAGAAGGTATAAATGAAAAGTTTACCGAGCCAGTAACTATATTCTATGATAATACGAGTGCAATTAGCATTTCAAAGAATCTGGTAATGCACTCTAAGAAAAAACACATTTCTATAAAGTATCATTATCTTAGAGAAGAAGCTCAAGAAAAGAAAGTTGTGGTAGAATATATCAGTTCAAAGGAGAAAATAGAAAACATCTTCACAAAGCCACTGCCAAGGGACACTTTTGAGTATCTCAAAAGCAAGTTAGGGGTCCTACCCCTATCTTCTATTCATTGACAGAGTTCAGTGAAAGCATCAATTCAATGAATCTATCAAATATTATTTGTTGATTGATGCTGATTTATGCACTTTAGGAGGTTTTCTAAAGGTGTCCAGGAAATAGTGAATAGAGACAAGTTTCTCTGACCAAGACTGAGATGAAAAATGTGTAACACAGGAAGGCAAATCACTTCACAGGGGAAGAAATCATGAATGAGTTTTTCCTTTTGGCATTGTTGTCAAAGGGGGAGAAGACTAAATGGTAGACTAAATGGTAAAGCCCTAAATGGAGAAGATAACGAAAGACTAATGACAGGGGGAGAAGATTACTTAAAAAGGGAGAAGACTAAATGCAAGATCAAAGAAAGAGGGAGAAAGCCTAGAAAACTTCAGAAGAAGAAAATAACTCAAGGATAACAGGAGAAGTCTAACAGCAATCTGAATCCGAATCAGTCAGAATAAATCAAGTTGGTATTGCCATTTAAAAGTTGGTATTGCCATCAATGCCAAAGGAGGAGATTGTTGGCATTTAAATAGAAGGATATTGTTGATATTCATTAAGGATATTGAGAAGGTTGTTGAAGATTATTGATATAACTAAAGAAGGATGATAACTATCTTTATAACATTATTTTGTCATTGATGTCAAGAAATTGATTTTCTAATTTAGTATGATGTTGCCATATCTGGAGAAGTATGTATTGATGAGTATTAAGAGGTCGGTAAGTGACACAGAAAGAATGTGATGAATAAGGGGAGAAATAAGTTATTCAATGGGCAACTATTACCAAGTTAGACAATGATGAGATCATGATGTTTTGATTGTTTTTATATCCTACATATGTTGTTGATTGTAAGGTTAATACTATGCTATGTCACCGAGTAAAGAACCTAGTTAGTAAACCCTAAGGAACCTAGTCGGTAAACCCTAAGGTTATCGATATTGGTTAAAGAAGGCAGAATGTCTACCGAGTAAAGTTTAGTATTTACCGAGTAACAACCAAGTTACGACAAATTGCATTGGATTGATAAAAGCGTTATTTAATGAAGGATGTTGATGAGTTGGGGATGAATAAATGATTGGTATGTTGCACATGAAGTTTGTTAAAGATCTACGACAATGGAAAATATAGGAGGAAGATCTACAACACAGATTGAACCGCAATAACCTAGCACAAGTTCCTAGGAAGGAATGCAAGTTCCAAGGCGAGGCAAAACATTTTTCAGATCGAAGGATACATTGAAACTAGTCAAGGTTGAAGATCTGATGACTATGAGTGATCATGGGAAATGTGATCAAGGAGATTCAAAGGCCAGTAAATTGTTTATAAATAAGAATTTATTGATAAACAATGAATGCGGGCAAGTGTAAGCACAGGGATGCTACATAGTGATTACTGAGTACAGAAGCTTGAAGACCTGTTTGAATAATAGAGTAGGGAGCCCAGCAAAGGGACAAGATAAGTCCTATGACAAGATTGTTCTGAGCAAATAGAATTTGCTTTAGCATTTTAGATGTGAAGTTGCAGATACATTTTATTACTGTTATTTTGTAAGTGATAGAAAATCTCTTAACCGAGTGGACCTAACAGTCTTATTTGTAAACCCTCTAGCAAGGTAACATTCTAATTGAGTGTTTGAAATCCTTTGACAAGGTCACTTCTAACAAAGTGAAGATCCTAACAGATCTGAGGGAAATCCCTTAACCGGGTCACATCTAGCAATGTGTTTATAATCTTTAATAGGATTTTCTTTTAACCGAGCATACTCTAGAAGAGTATATTTCTTAGTGGGTCCGAAATCCCATAGTGGTTTTTCCCTATTTGGGTTTCCACGTTAAATATGGTGTTATATGTGTTATGATGATTATTTGTTTATGAGTTAGCATGTTTAGCAGTTTTTGGTTATATTGCTGAAGTATAAGTTACCAAGGTTGAATCTGTTGATTTTATGGAAGATTAAGTTTTAATGATTCAGCCCCTCCCCTCTCATCTTGTTAGCTATTGGTATAAAAATAGGTAGTTGGTAATCGAGTTTCCCCCATTTGAATATGTATATTTTTTAGTAAATAATTATTAACTAATCACTCTTCATATGGTATTAGAGTCATTGGACGTGCACATAAGATTACCATGGCTTTTTCATCTCTCTGCTGGAAAATCATGAAAGGAGCCATTTGGAGGAGATGAAACACCTGAAATATATGTAGATTGTGTATCAAACTATCTATATATTAATAAAAAGGTGTTTAAAGCATTAAAAAGTGTTATTAATAGTCTCAGAGCATGACAAATCTAATTTTGTGATGAGTGATGTTTTTTTTTCATGGCATTAGATTTAAGTTGATTGTATCTAAAGTGAAGCTTCTAGTTATCCCATGTTGAGAACTCATGGAGGGGATCGATAAATAAATATATACACAATGCCAATTCATGTCTAGGCCATGAGTTTTTATTGAAGTGGTCATAAATTTTAACATATATATGTGAATGATAGAATAGAGTAGACAAGTGGCTAGCATTAGTTCTTATGTGATAGATGGGTTGCTATAAGTTATATTTTATTCCACTTATTAAATGAATATTAGGGTTGTTAAAATAAAAGCTATGATTTTAGTTGATGGAAGAAAAGGGCTAAATTCTCTCTTTCTTGAATATTTTTTTAGTAATTATGACCATTATTCAAGTGCACAAACTATTGCATCAAAGATAATAAATAGGCCTTTAGACATTTTTGCAATTTTGTTTCAATTTAATTTTCTCTTGAAATATTTTGTAGTATTTCATGTAAAGAATAATGGATTTTTATTTAGAAGTTTTAAAGAAGAAATAATTCTAATGTTTTAGTGAACTGATATATGAATGAAGAAGGTTAACATGTTTTGATTATGGTTATGTATAAATATTTATAATTTATTCTTGCATGAAGACTGTGGATTGATCTATTTAAGTTTTAATATTAGGGTAAAGGTTTTATTTCAAATAAATAAAGTAAATCACTTAGTATTATTTTCTTGGAAAATATATCTTTAAAGAGGTTGAAATGGTTTGAACTTTTATATCAAAAGAAAGTTGAGAAATTAGTGGATGTTGGAAAGTATTGAAGCATTGATTCTTTTTATTTCGTGGAGTTGTGTTCTTTTTTGAGATATAAGAATTACTAGTGTGTGGATCCATCATTGGTTAAAGGCAATATTATTATATTTTTATCATGAGTACACATATTTCAAACATATCTTGTATTTTTGGTTCAATTTATTCTAAAATTGATAGAACATTTCAAGTTTTGAATGGGTCATAATAAATTTATCGTTTGAATGCATCTTCAAAAAGTAATGTTTAGACATCTAGGGCATGTATACACCTGAACAAGTCATCGAAAGACTCACATAAGTTACCAAATGGACAAACTATAATGTAGCTAAATTGGAGGCTTGTGACTCCTCGGGATGGACTTTTCGTCATCTCAAGTTCTCTTTTGAGTTTGAGATGATTCTTGGAATGAGAATAATTTTTTAAATTGTTTATTCACTTTCCTTTTCTATTTCATTGTTGGTTGTTACATATTTGAAGAATCCATATATTATGACATTTGATTTATGGAGACAAGAATATAATTTGGTGTTGAGATCAATATAGATTATTATCTGAGGAGTCTACAAAAATATGATTAAAAGCTATACAAGTGTGAGGATCATCCAATAACTTGAAAGAGGTTTGTCATAGCTCAATATTGATTATTTTTGAATAATTTGGAAACTAGTTATTTGAAAGTTTGGGATTGTAACATGATAATTCAACTCAAAGCTACACCCTTCTTAGGGTCATGAGGTAATTTAATGAAGCTTCACTTGATTCAAGATCTGCTTCTTCAAAAAGAGATCTTTCCAAACATATGTACTTAATTGATGTAATCAACAATTTTTATTATGTAAGCCTTAAGGGGGTCTCTTGGCAAGGTGATCGCTATGATTTTAAGGATAAATTTATAGGAACAATGTAATAACGGGGGATGTGAAAATTATTACAATATCTAAACAATTTCATAGTAGTTATGCAACTTAATTATATAGAGGTGATGCAATTGGTAGTTGTTAAACAAGTTTGCCCTACCTAAATATTACATTGTTCAAGAAATAATTATTTAATATTCTCTATTAATAATCATATATTATTCACTAAGTTTACATGTGACTACCATACTAATTTATATCAAATCAAGTGGTCTAAGTCTCAAACATGAGCTCATTATAGTTTCACTAACCTAGAATTTTTTAAAAGTTTTTCTAAATTACAAGTGAATTAGATAAAATTACTCATAGAATAGGAAGAAAAGGTGCAAGAAAGTCTTAAGTGAACCATGCCATAAATTTAAATAATGCAGTAAGAGCTATTCAATGTTCTATTTGACCTAGGAATATCACAAAGTAAAAAGATTCAATGGTGATGGAAGAAATCAATAATAATGAGTGATAATGTAGTAAAATGAAAGGTTCTACCATATATATAGATGATTTTAAGGATCACATCATATTAAGCTAAAATAAATTATAATCATCTTGATCAAGATTTATACAAACTAGGGTTGCATATACAAATTTATTATGAAGTTATTTTAGTAATATAATCTTACATTATAAGATAAATAGTAGGTGGGGTTGTAATAGGTTCAATCCAAATACATTGTACCCTAGTATATAGGTCAACATGTTCATAGGTTTTTCTATTATATCTACCATTACTTCTATGTAAGACTATATTTGGTCAAATTTATTTTACTTGTAACCACTTATTTTTTGTGAGATTTCTTTTTTCGTTTGTTGGTCTAGTCTTCACCATATACTTGCATATGTTCAATAAGTTCCTCATTCAATGTAAAATAAGGAGATTGTTTCATCTATCTAAGAAAAAATGTCATGAAAAATTGTCAAACTCAAATTTAAGAAAGTTAGGGGAGTTAACATTACAGGGGAGTATTGGGGTGTTATCAATCTAGACATCTTAAATGCTGCAAAGGATTTCTTTAGATCTAATAAAATCCTCAAACAAGTTAATTCTACCTACATTTCTTTAATTCCAAATAATGATAATGTTGTTTCCATTACTATTTTAGGCCTATTAGCCTATGCAACACTCTATACAAAATATTTTTGAGTCATTGATAATAGGCTTAAACATGTGCTAGACAAAATAAAATCTACTAATCAAAAAGGCTTTGTCAAAAGGAGACACATTATGGATGTTGTTATCACTACTCATGAACTTGTGCATCCAATGGATCAGAGAAAAAAATCTAGTATGTCTTTCAAGCTAGATATCTTAAATTCCTATGGCAGAGTATCATGAAACTTCTTCTTTGAAGTGCTGAAGAATTTTGTCTTTAAGGATAAATTTCTAAAGATTTTTACAGAATGTGTTACTGCCTCGATGTTGTTTGTTCTGGTAATGTATTGCCTAGTGGTTACTTCTTCTATATCTAGGGTCTCCGCTTAAGGGACCCTCTATCCCCCTACTTGTTCATTGTTATTGCTAAAGTCTTATGGAGGAATATTGAAAGACTAAAAAGGACTTGTAGACTAAAAGTTGTCAAAGAAGCCTCTACTATGGAACCTATATCTCATCAACAGGTTGTCTATGATACTATCATATTTGTAGAAGTCAAAATCTTGGAGGCCAAAGGTTGGAAGGAGATCTTGGACAATTATTTTATGATCTTGAGCGAACATATTAATTATGAGAAGAGCAAGCTATTTAGTCTGAATGTTCACCATGAACTTTAGGCTAAAATCACTAGAATTATCGCTTGTGAGGTTGCTTCCCTACTTGAATCCTATCTTGGGTTGCCTCTCATTTTTAAATCCCCCACAATTATCTTTTGGAATGTTATCATCAAAAGATTTTAGAAAAAGATAGTTGGTTGGAAAGGGAAATTGCTAAGCTTGGCTGGTAAAATATAATTGGTCAAATCCTGCTTATAGAACATCCCAATATACGAGCTTTCTATTTTTAAGATACTTGGATGTGTTGTTGATAATATTGATTA
The DNA here is from genome assembly GCF_030272615.1 of Cryptomeria japonica. Lineage (NCBI taxonomy): Eukaryota > Viridiplantae > Streptophyta > Pinopsida > Cupressales > Cupressaceae > Cryptomeria > Cryptomeria japonica. The sequence continues at coordinate 242,320,940 of NC_081405.1, read as the reverse complement.
AATTTAAAAGTGCTTCCTGTGGATGGGTACTAAAGAAAAAAAAGTTTTCTCTTATAGCTTGGGACAATGTGTGTAGTTCCATTAATGAAGGTGGGCTTGGCATAAGGAAGCTTAAATCTTTTAATAGGGCCCTATTTCCAAAATTGGATGGAAATTGATTGAAAGAGATAAGGAGTAGACGAATATTATTAATACAAAATACCTTAATAATACCAATAGTAGCAACTTCCTTACTAACAAAAGTTTACCCTCTGGCTCTTGTATCTGGAATAATGTTTCCAAAACCAAAACTATTTTAATAAAAGTAGGGAAAAAGCTAGTGGGAAATGGAAAGAACACCAGATTTTGGGATGATGTTTGGCTAAATGATACTACCCTATTTGAAATGACTCAATTCTATAAAGTTAAATAGATCCTTATCCAGAGTTGTTGAAATATTTTTCATGATTACCTCTGGTGGCAAGTGGATAAGGCTAGATGGAGAAATCCTATGGATAAGGTGATGAGTAATAGGGATACCCCTACTCATAACTTAAATCAATTGTTGGCTGAGGCCCAATGCCTGACTTCCTTCCTGGGCAATTGGTCCTTTTTTTGGTTCCACATGGAAGATGAATGGATCTAGTCATACTTGATCCCTCTAGAGCCTTCTATTTTAAATCCACCTGTAATAACATTGTCGAATAACCTAAGGGGTTAAAGGCCTCATACCCAAGATCAACTTTTCTGGTGGGCAACTCCTCATAGCAAAATTATGACCACAGACAATTTCAATAAATGAGGATTCTCCCTGGTCAAGAGGTGTGAACCCAAAATAGTGGGTTACACTTTTTTGGATGAAAGATATTGACTCTTTTGCCCAAAACTCAAATTTGGCCATGTTCTATCAAAACCCCCTTTTGATAGAATGCAAAAAACATGTTCGATCAGAATCCCTTTTTGATCGAATCCAGAAAAGAATTCAATACCAAATTTGTATCAAGGGTGTTTGATAGAAATATGGTTTGATCGAACCCCTTTCTATCGAATATATGTTCTATTGAATATTTATGTTAGACATCTCCCCCACAAATTGTCTTGGTTTCTTCAAATTTATTGCCCTCAAAGCTCAAATTGGGGGCTCAAATGGATGAATTTTGACAAACCAAAATGAATGATAGTATTAATCGAAGGAAGATTTAAAACTATTATTATTTTAATATATGTTGAGTTTATTATTATCATTTTTCTTAGATTGACTTAACATAGGTTTCACACCTAACATCAACTTCTGAGTTCAACGCTTATGGAAAAATAGTAAACAAGTGAAATATTTTTTTGAAAAATAACTATGCATTGGGTATTGAAGTCCTCTTTCCAATGAAAAAATAAATAAATTGATACATACACAACAAGTTACAAGCAACCAAATAAACTTATGTCAAAATTACAGTTAACTCGACTTCAAAACTTCATAAATTATGAAATATTGAAGATAATGTTATGAAACCAATAAAAAATATTAGATATAGATATTACAAAACTAAATTCAAAAGAATCACATTTATATCTATTTTAGAAAAAAAATTATCCCATACCAAATGAGTATCACTCTTTAAAAATGTTGTTTTTTTGTAAAAAACTAGTTTTTGAGGGAGATAGAAAAATGGAAACAAATTAATTCCAAAAAATTTATTAAAAAAAAATTTAGAATCTGCATAAAAAATTCCAAAAACCACTAGTTCACATCATCTACAAATTCCTTATGGTTTAGCAGTAATAGGTGTCTGAATGTGAAGTTTTTTCTGAAAATGAATATTGCAGTGTCAAAGTTGGCAAATAAGTGTAACTCACTATTGTCAGTTCACCCATAGACGTGTATTATGTTGCAAACATCTTGAAAGTATTAACCATCTTTTCTTGCACTATCCATTTGCAAGGGAGGTTTGCGATCAGTTGTTTGACAATCTTATGATTAGCTGGACCTTCCCCAAGAATTTAAAAGAATTCATAGAGTAGTGGACTCTCAATCCTTTTACACACCCAATTATCAGGAACATATGGCTTCAAATTCCTCCTTTCATTACCTGGAATCTTTGGGAGGAGGATAATAACATGATATTTAGAGAGGATTCTTTGTAGCAGTAAACTAATGTTTCACATCATAAAACAATAGGCTAAGGAGAACATAAACATTTTTCCACCTAGCACCTCTAAACTGATGCCAAGCTTGATGGATCTGAGAATAAAATAGAGATCAGGAATTACCCATAGTCTTCTTAGGATGAATTGGCATAATTTGATCTTAAGGAACAATTGTTTTTGGACTCCTCCGAAGGAAGGTTGGTTAAAATACAACTTTGATGGCTTCTCTAAAGGGAACTGTGGTATATCTAGAGTGGGCAAAATCATTAAAAATTGCATTGGCTTTATGAAGGAAGACTATCGTGACAATCTGGGGAAAGGATCAATTAATAGAGTAGAGGCAAGGGCTGCATGGCAAGGACTTTTACATCTCCACAATCCAAATTGCCAAAATGGAATTCTGGAAGGCGATTCTGAATTAATTGTAAACTAATTGGGTGGTAGTGCGAATATCCCTTGGGAAACAAAAAGTATCATGGAATATTGTAGAAGGCTGATGGACCTCTCTCATAGTATCAAAGTCCAACATATTTTCAAATAAGGGAATCAAGCAGCTAATGAAGTTCCTAATCAAGGCCTAATTCATATTGGCTGGAGATTTTTTAATTATAAGGAGAGCTCGATCGTGATAAAAAATATCTTTTCTAAAGAACAAGTTAATCCTTACTTGAGTAAATTTGTCAATTACTTGGGCAATTAATGGATCTTTTCAGATGCCTTTTCCCTCTTTACTTTTTAAATATGATTACCAAACTTTTCTAAATTCAAATTAATTGCTTGATGATTATCAGGATGATGACTGGGTGGCTAATTTAGGAGTTGTACCAAATGTCTACTAGGATAATAGGTTATGTGTATGTCAATAATTATATTTTCAATGTTGGAAGTATGGATTTTTATAACCCCCCCCCCCCCCACTTTTCTCTAATTACAAAAGATGAGGAAATAATTCGATGGAAAGGTAACAGTTTCTTTTTTCATAGCAACTTAATTTCCCATGATGTGAGTTGTCCTCTCACATGTAGGGACAACGATGAGAATCAACCTAAAGATAGCACTTTTGGTAAGTATTTTTTACCAGATGAGGTCAATTTTATTAGTTGTAGTTTACCTTTGTGTTGCCTTGAGATTTTTTATTGTTGCACGGTGCCTAAATATTTTTTAAATGGGGGGCCCTTTGAAGAGGATGAAGCCTAAAATCTGCAAGGAACTTCAAAAAAATAAAAAGTTGTGGGATCTTTTCCACATAGCAGGTATGAAAACCTTTTTCCTTTCCATGAAGGGTTATAAAATAACCTTGTCAATGAGATTTTGTAACTCCTGGTAGGATGGTGAGGTGTCAATTATCTGTATCTCCTTTATTGTTTTGCTAGAGATTATTGCAAAAGTGACTAGGTTGCAGAATGAGGACAAGAAAGTTGAGAAGAAAATATCAAGAGAATACAAGAACTACATCAAAAAATTATTTGAAAAAGGAGAGAGGCCAGTAGTGGTGCAAAATGGGTATGGTCATTCTATCCTTCCTAATTCCTATTCTATTGTAAGCTATTTTGTTATAAAATACTTTACCTTACAAGCATATTATACCTCTCTGTACGACTACCATTTCCCATCTTTAATCACATTACATATAGTGATAGGATAAGGTTTCCCTATTTTATTTTTAGTTTACTTGCAACCAGTATTGCTAATGGCACTCCGCTCCACCAAGAGCTTCTCTATATAATGTATAAATATGCCTTTGATCATTCCCCTGATTGTAACCATTTTCTTACCCTTCCTAGGAATTCAGAGCCTAAGGATGAGGCTCATGGCTCCTCTATTAAAATTGAGCTTATTGAGACTAATCCACTGCCTTTGCCTAACAATACTCCTACTACCAAGTCTAAAAGTAAGAAACCCTATGCCAAGCAAGAAACAAAAACCTTGGAAGTGGCTCTGATTAAAATCAACCCTGATAAAAGAAAACTTGAAACCCCTAAAAATAGCCCTTTTAAGGCTAGAAATCATGATAAAGACTCTTCCAAGAGAAGAATCACCATATACCTTGAATTACATGACTATGAGAAGGAAGCAGAGGAGATACATATGAAGAAACAAGAGGGTATCTTTGGGGAGAGAAGATCGGTCTGTCTCCAGGCCAAAGATAAATGGGTTAAAATTGAACCCAAAGTGACTACACATCAATTGGTCGAGGAATTTACCCCAGAAGATGATGATGCTTCCTCTAATGAGGATACTAAAGATGAGGAGTTTCATGTGGAGGAGGAAGAACATGAGGAGAAATATGGGTAATTGGAAGAGGAGAATGAATTTTCAAAGGATAAGGAGGATTTTGAAACAATTTCCCTACCTTTTAACTCTCTGGATGATACAAAAATGGTACTCTATTCTCAGGATTCACCCTTTGGTGCAAAGAATTACAACACTAGGAAGATGCACAACTAGATAATTGAATTGTATCTTAGCGTTATGAACCTTGAAGCAAAATTTTAAGAGTAAAGGTAGGGATACCACCAAATGGGAAATTCCTTAAGCTCCCTATGTTCCATTACCAACAACATAATGATGAAAGCTACCATGGGATTTATCTCTGGGCAGACGAGAATGAAGAAGAAAGTGAGGAATATGTCAAAGAAAGAAAAATTGGATGAGGAAGATAAGAAAGAGGATACAATTCCCTTGTAGATCTGGAATGAGTAGGTGCAAAGAATCGAATGAAAGTGGAACCTCATAAGGGAAGATTGAGTTGAAAATGTTTTTATTTTTTTGCTCCATGGTAATTTTAAGTATAGTTAGGCATAGTTTTATAATTATTTTCCTATGAATAGGCTTATGTTCTATATGCATCAGACTTTTATTAGAATTATCTTATCTATTAAGTTAATGGATACTTTATATTTAGCTACTCATATTTATATTAATGATAGATGGTGGCTAGATCAGATAAGTATGTTTATTTATGTTGAGGTGATGATTTTTTATTAGTTCTAAGAGAGGCTGGTGCGGTTTCTATTGCTCAAGTTGTTTGATGCCAGATCTTGTGTTGGTACTCTTTGATTTTTCCATTTTGTAACATTTTATGGTCCTCTCCCTACTAATGTAACAAAAAGTATTATAGGGCAAGGCTAGATACAATAGAGAACGTAAAGAAGCCAGTGAACTCTCTCTTTGTTTCCTTGGAAAGGAATGTCATCTTTGTTTCTTGGAATGAAGCTCAAAAATCACAAAAAACTAATCAGGAAATTAAAATTGAACCAAATCACAACATCCAATAGTAATTAGTAATGATAAGGATGAACCATATGGCATTGATACTTACAAGATACCTAATATAGCAACTCATAAGACAACTAAGATAAGCTCTAGATCCACATGACATGATAAAGTATGACATTGTTAGGTTCACAAGTATCTCCACTTTGATGTTGAGTTCACATATTTTGTGCAAGCACTATGACTATATAATGAATGGAATATTATGATTTATCTTAATAGTGAGATTTAAACTATTACATTCTATGGCAACAAATTAATCATCTTTTGAGATCACTTTTATTTGAAGCATTCTATCAAATAGTTGTTTTGTTGAGTTTTTATCTCAATAGTGTAAGGAATCATAAGGGTAATCATGTAGTGAATGGAATATTAAAGGGATTGGGAATCACGATGGGATAGATGAGGGATGGATTGATGAAGAGGTTCAAGAAATGATATCCAAGGTGTTGGGAAATAAATATGTATAATACCATAAATTGTGAAGATCAATCTTTATTCAATAAATTAATTAAATGATGATATTCAAGGATTGGATATAATGAACATGAAAAACTAAAGTTACTCATATTCAAAACTGAAAAATAAGTCTCCTTAAAATTTGGGAAACCCATGATTATATTCTTCTTATTTATGATGCTAAGAATCAGGTTGTTAACATTCTTAATAGACCTATATTATGTGAACTTAAAAGAGTACTAAATAATGATTAATAGATCAACATAACATAGAAACAATAAGGCATAAATAAAAAACATAACATCAACAAACAACATAGGATTTATGTGGAGAAACCCTTGCAGTAAAACACACCACCACTTCTAGAAGAGAGGACATGCTTGTATTAACAACAATAAAAATGCCTACAATATAGTCAAATCTACTCTCTTCTTGGTCTCCACAATACTAGCACCCATGCACATGTGAACAACCTCCTTATGTCTACTATCCATCATTCATTACTTTAGAGAAATCTATATTCAACTCTTCGACATTACTTGATTAAATGAATCCCATATATAATAACCACGTGCACAACTAATTTAGTGTAGGTTTAAATTTGTAAACACTCCCATAACAATCTCTAGTACCTAGATCCTAGGATTGTAACATCCAATAGTGCATGTGACATAAAATTAAACAATACACTAGTTTCTAATTTCACAAATTATTTCAATAAAAAGTATACCTCATTTTTCTAGTTTTCACAACCTAGACTCATATAGTAGATGACCCACCCCAAAGATAGGGGAATATTTATAGTGTCACTTTTTATGTTTACACACAAAACATAAAAGACTCCTAAAACAAGGTTATAACACTAATTAATATAAACTAAAACTGTGATAGGTTCAAGTATATGGAACATCTCACAAAAGATTACACACAAGAATAGTCTTTAGGAATATCAAAATGGGGGATTAAAGGGCATCTTATTAAGGGGGATAATAAATCCAAGAAAATAAAATAATAGGTTCAAGTATTTCTTTTGAATATGGGAGGGGATCTAAGGAGGGAGGAACCAGTTAACATATACAGATGGAAGGAAATGCCAAAAGTATGGATGAAGCTAGAAAAAGGGTCCCTGACGAATTTTATGGAGAAGCTGGTTGATTATGCTAAAGGTAGGGTTAATCTTGCAGTCTCCAAAATTACTAAAAACTGGAGTAACGGGTCTTTTAAAATCCATGGTGTGAGGTTCAAATTGGATGAGGGCCTCATTGCGACTGTAACAGGTACAACCCACTAAGGTCTCAATTTTTTTTAGAGATCTTAAAGTTTTCAATAACATGGTTAATCTTTTTTCGTGAAAGGAGAAGGAGAGGGATAAAATAGGTAAAGCCACGGGGAGTTATTATGATGCTTCCAACATTAAGAAAATCTAGGGTTGTGTGTTGAATGCTATCATGGAATACATTACAGTGGAGGGTCATTTTACTAGGGCCCACACTTATCATTCTGTGCTATTAAATCACTTTAGGCATGAGAAAAGGGTTTCCCTGCCCTACTACCTCTTCAGGTCTTTGTCGAGGTCTCTCAAGAAACACATCAAGAATCCTTTGAACCTGGTGCTTCATTGTGGCCTCATTCTACTCATTTATGAGAACCGCAAAATCCTTGCTACTCAGGAAAACAAGAGATTGTTTGCTTCTCTAGGGAGAGACAAGAGAAAGCTGGAGGAAGGTGGACCGAGTAAGGAAGAGTCCATCTAGAGAAAAAAGAGTAAGAGTGCTATTGGGATGAAAACCCAAGAGGAAAAGAATGACATAGAGGATACTGGAAAAGATGGCAATGAAATGGAAACGGATGACTTTGGAAGTGAGGATAGATGGAAAGATGAGGACATGGGAGTAGAGTAAGGTGAAGTTGAGGACGTGTGTGACCAAGATAGTCCTACTCACAGTGCTAGCTTAGGCAATGCCGACAGCCAGCCAATGGCAGAGAAGGATGATTAGGTTAATGAGGGAAAAGAAATGGATATTGAGAGAGAGATGAATGAGGAAACCGAGAAGGAAATGACTAAGGATAGTCTAAGTAAGGATAAGGAGGGTTCTGGAGAAGGGTTATTCCTGGAGAATCTCAAAAACCTTACCGAGGCTAGATTGGGTTTTGACATGTGGATTTATGAATTTTTAAAAAATTTGGAAAAAAATGGGAAGCAACTGGAAGAGAAAAGGAAGGAAGATGAAAGGAACCAGAAGAAATGGAAGCATGACATGGAGGAAAAATATAAGAAGATGGAAGCTCAGATTGACTATCTAGAAGAAGGTAAAGTGGCAATGAAAAACCTGATGGGAATGATTCCAAATATCTTGACTGCTATCACTAAGAACCTAGAGGAAATCTCTAAGGTCCTTGAAAGCTCCAGCCCTCCCAAACCAGTGGTGGACCTTGGCATGGATGAAGATGCTATCGAGACTGGGATTGGGGAATCAACTCCTCATGGAGTGGCAAAGAGAACTAGGGCGAGCTTGAATAAAGTTATTGTGGCGTCTTCTAAGGAAATCCCTAATCTTAGGGATAATATTAAATAACTATATGGGATTAGTAGTAACTTGGCTAATGCCTTGAAAAACATAAAATAGTTCCTTTTCTGTTCTTTTTTTGGTTTGGCTGGTGGTCGCTGATTTTTTGGGGCTTTTTCGCTGGTTTTTTCTAGTTGCTATGCTAGTTTTTCTTATGTATGTTCATTTTGGTTTCTTAATGCTATTCTCTCTTAAGGATCTTTTGTAAATGGTTTCGGGGCCCCTTCAAAACCTATTTTTACCTTAATAAAAAACAACAATTCTCCCTCTCAACAATTTTTCTTATATAAACTATCATTCAATCCTAAGAAAAAGCTCCAAACTATTTTTAATACACACTCCCAAAATCTAATAGTTGTTTTCTTAATTGAAATCCATGGGCACTCTTACCCTTTCATAGTTATTCCAGTTAACTCATTTTTCTACTCTTACCTATTCACTTTCAACTTAAGGAAATCTACTTCCTCAACCCTACAAAAATTATTCTCACTTATCATGGAGATCATACTTCTACCCTTGAAAATGTTGGCATTTTGGATATGTTGATATGGTTTTTTCATTGATGTCAACACTTGTCATTGCTTGTCAATACTTATCAGCACTTGGAGATTTTGGTTATGTTCACCAGCAAGTCAGAGACTTATGCATAGTCACTGGTATTTGCTTCACCGACAGATTATATTGTTCAGCGACACTTGGAATAACCTGGAGACTACTTGGTTATGTCGAAGACAATATTTGATCATTTGGTTGTGGCGATTTGGTCAATTGTTTATTCGGGTTTGCATATTTTCTTTTACCAGCAAATAGGTCCAGGATAAGCACTGACAGACATATCTATTCCAGATCAGCATGACACGTTATGGAGATGATTTATTATTATTGTAAATGCATTGAACCGACATCATGAATCAGATATTGATTTACTTGTAATTGATTTTATTGTAATATCTTTTAGTGAGCCAACCTATTCAAATTGGTCTTAGGTTATGGTATAAATGTAAGATCTCATTTGTGATATTAGTGTGTGAATGAGAAAAGGATTGCAATAAGGTATATGCAAAAATAAGCAGAGCTATACCCGTAGACATCATTTGAAGGTTGAAGGAAGGATCTTATGAAGTCAATCAAAACTAAACCGGTACTGAATCCAGCATATGAAGATGCTAATTTATATAGTACATTATCATTGTATTTAACCATCCAATTGTAGTTAGTGTGACTCTCATTTTGTGATTGAGCAGTGACCTCTAGGCAATTGGCCTTTCTACATGTGTAGAATCCATATTATACTCACATACTATCTGCAGTAGTATCATTTGATTGTGGGTAATGCTTCCCACCATGGTTTTTCCCCTTACAGGGTTTCCACGTACAAAAAATTGTGTTATGTGTTGTGGATGTTATTGTCTTTCTGTTTCATGTATTAATATTTACTGGTACTGTAATTAACTGTTAAGACTATCTACCGGCATAAACTTTGGTTTACCGATATTAAGCATTAAGTTTTGGTTAAGTTAATTTTGGTTGAATTTATTAGACAATTGATTCACTCCCCCTCTCAGTTGTCTTCGGGACCTAACAATTGGTATCGAAGCCTAGTCCTCTTTTTGCATAAGTTTAATAATTTGAGGAGATCCAATGTCTTCTAACTATTTTAGGAAGGACAATCCGAAACTTGATGGAACTAACTATGGCATATGGAAGATCACGATGGAGATACATTTGAATTGCATTGGAAAGGACATATGGGATGTTACAAAGAATGGCTATACTAATCATACTCAAAGTCAACCTATTCCACCTAACTTGGCTAAAGATGAGGAAAATGATTGCAAAGCAAGAGAAGTACTTTTGAGCACATTGTCAAATCATCAAGTCATGGGATTGTTAGATAGATCTACTACTAAAGCTATTTGGGGCAAACTAGAAACATTGAATCAAGGAGATTCCACAGTCAAAATTGCAAAATTTGAATGCTTCCAAGTTAGGCATGAAAATCTGAAAATGGAAGAAGAAGAAATAATTTCTTCTTTTATGGAAAGAGTAAATGAAATTGTTTTGGGTATATAATGTTGTGGAGGAACCTTAAGTGAAGATGAGATTGTTTCTAAAGTTTTAAGAGCTTTGCCACCGGTATATAAAATGAAAGTTTCTGCTATAAATGAATTGAGAACAATGCCTAATGCATTAGTATCTAGAGACACCTTGGTTGGAAAACTTTCAGCTTTTGAGCTTGAGGAATTTGGTCCTGTTACTACTATCAAGACAGATCTACCTTTCAAGGCATCATCATCAACTACATCATCATCATCATCTGATAAATTTGAATGGAAAGCCTTCTATTCTAGAGAACTTGAAGAAAGCAGGATAGAAAATGAAGAACTTGAAGAACTTGAAGCACTATTTTCAAGGAAAATGCCTAAAGGTCCAATTGGAAGTAAGTATGAAGGTAAACCACCCTTTAAATGTAATCAAATTGGTCTAATGGCTTCTAGATGCCCTGATAGACATGCAAGGTTAAGAGAAGAAGCTAAAAGATCATATAAGCGTAACCCTGACTATCAGAAATACAAGTTTAAGAAGAATAGAGATAAATCTTGTTATTATGCTAATGAAGGAGTTACTGATGATTCTGATGAGGATCCGACAGACAATGGATGAGCTTTTGTTGCTATAACAGAAGATCAACCAAAATCTATTGTTCAATCGGTACAACAGGCCCTGGTAGCTAAAGTTGAAGATAAGGATGAATGGATTATTGATTCACGATGTTCTCATCATATGACTGGTGATAAGAGTAAATTCTTAACCTTTCAAAATTACAATCGAGGTCTAGTAAGATTTGGAGATGATAAAGCTTGTTTGATCAAAGGAAAAGGCACTATATCTTTTGATGGTAAGCACAATACTAATAATGTTTACTATGTTGAAGGTTTGAAGCATAATCTTTTGAGGTTTGGTCAATTAGTTGAGAAAGGATTTCAGTTACAATTCAAGAATGGTAAGTGCAAAATCTTAAACAAAACTGGTTTGGAAATTGCAACTGATAATCACACTAGAGGTAATATCTTTCATTTGAACAACAATGAGAAAGCATGTTTGATTGCACATATTGATGAAAGTTGGTTATGGCATAAGAGAATTTGTCATGTAAATTTTGATTGCATTGTGAAATCAGTACTACTAAGGCGGTCAGAGATTTTCCTAAGATTGTTAAACCTCACAATCTGGTATGTAAGGAATGTCAACTTGGAAAGCAAGTCAGAGCAACTTTCAAGAGTATTCTAGAGAAGTCTAACAATGTTCTTGATTTAATTCATACTGATTTATGTGGTCCAGCAAGAACTAGAAGTATACAAGGAGATAGGTATTTTATGTTAATCATTGATGACTATTCTAGAATGTGTTGGGTTACTTTTCTGAGAGAATAATCTGAAGCATTTGGGAAATTCAAACTATTCAATGTGATAATAAAAATCAAACCGGCTAGAAAATTAAATGTTCGAGATCAGATCAGGGAGGTGAATTCACATCTAAGGAATTTAATACATTATGTAAAATGAATGGGATCAGAAGACAATTATCAGCACCCTAGACACCCCAGCAGAATGGAATTGTGGAAAGGAAAAACATAACTATCTTGGATGCAGCCATAAGTATGATATTTGAAGCAAATCTACCTCATATATACTGGAGAGAAGCAGTCAATACTATTGTTTATACATTCAATAGAGTTCACATCAGAGGTGAAACCAGTAAGACCCCACATGAACTATGGTTTGGTATTACTCCTACTCTTAAATATTTCAGAATATTTGGAAGTAAATGCTATATTAGAAGAGATGAGTATATTGGAAAATTTGATCTTAGAAGTGATGAAGGAATATTTCTTGGTTATTCATCTAAGAGAAAGGCATATAGATGCTTTAACAAGAGATTGCAAAAAATTGTTGAGAGTGCAAATGTGAAGATTGATGAACAGTTTAGAGGAAATTCAAGGTACATAGACTCTGAACCGGCAATAGAGATAATCACAAATGAACCTACTATGAATACATCGGTACATAATGGTGATCCAGTTACACTGACATCATCTGGAGATTCAACAATCACTGTAGAACAACAACAAGTAAAAACACCATGGTATGTAAGATTGAATCATTCTGAAGATCAGATAATTGGAAACAAATTTCAAGGAGTTATGACTAGAGGAAGATTGGCAAATGAGGAGGTATGTATTATTTCTCAAATTGAACCTACATCAATTAATGAGGCATGTGAAGATAATTATTGGATTAGAGCTATGGAAGATGAATTGGAACAAATTGAAAGGAATAACACTTGGTCATTAGTTCCCCTGCCTAAAGACAAAAATGTAATTGGAACTAAATGGGTTTTCAGAAATAAAATTAATGAAGATGGCATGGTAATCAGAAACAAAGTAAGATTAGTGTGTAAGGGATATTCACAGAAAGAAGGAATTGATTACAATGAAACCTTTGCACCGGTAGCTAGAATTAAGGCAGACATACTTTTATTGGCTTTTGCAGCACATAAGAACTATAAAGTATATCAAATGGATGTTAAATGTGCATTTCTGAATGGAGATATTGAAGTCAAAGTTTATATTGAATAACCTGATGGATTTTATTTTATAGATAACAAAGACATGGTTTTTAGGTTAAGGAAAGCTTTATATGGATTGAAACAAGCTCCTAGAGCTTGGTATGCTAGATTGGACAAATATCTTTTGAAGCTTGGTTACACTAAAGGTAATGCTGACAACAATCTATACTACAAAGTGACTAATGATGACATCTTGGTTATTGAAGTTTTTGTTGATGATATAATCTTTGGAGGAGAAGATGGTTTGTGTAAAGACTTTTCTAACAAAATGCAACAAGAATTTGAATTGTCTATGATTGGAGAGATAAAATTCTTTTTAGGATTGCAGATTTCATAGACTAATAAAGGTATATTCCTATCTCAATCTAAGTACTTGAAGGAATTACTAAAGAAATTTGGCATGGAAAATTGTAAACCAGTAAGCACACCTATGATTACAACTAATAAATTATCTTTGAAGGATGAATCTACACCTATTAATCTGACTAGATACAAATCTATGATAGGAGGTTTACTATATTTGACACAAACAAGGCCTAATATTATGAATGTAGTATGTATTGTTTCAAGATTTCAGAGTAATCCTAAATAAAATCATGAATCAACAATGAAAAGGATTTTCTGGTACCGACAAGGCACTACAAATCTTGGTTTATGGTATCCTAGAGATGAAAATTTTGACTTATGTGCATACACAGATGCTAATTGGGCAGGAGATGTGGATGATAGAAAAAGCACCACCAGCGGAGCATTTTTTCTTGGCAGCAGACTAATTTCATGGTTGAGGAAGAAACAGAGTTGTACACGTCTATCAATAGCAGAATTAGAATATGTTGCAGTAGCAATCAATTATACATAGGTATTATGGATCAAGCAAATGTTGAAGGACATAAAGGTAAAATGAAAGGAACCTATAACTATCTACTATGATAATATGACAAGAATTGATATATCAAAGAACCCAGTATTTGACTCTAAGACTAAACATGTTTCTATCAAATTCAATTTTCTAAAGGAGAATGTTGAAGCAAAAGAAGTGAAATTGGTTTATGTGAATACTAAAGAGTAGATTGCAGATATTTTTACAAAGCCTTTGCCTAAGGAAACATTTGAGTATCTTAGAGAGAAACTTGGAGTCCTACCCCCACTGGTAGAGACTTAGACAGTTGATGTTTGTCATCAATCGACAGAATTAATAGATAAATCTTTTATTCTAGCTTTGATAAGAAGAGCTACTTCTCAAGGGGAGTAGTTGGCATAATAAGTTGGTATTTTGTATTTGGTTTTGTATTGCTTTGGCATTTGATGTCAAAAGAGGGAGAGATTGATATGGAAAAACACATTATCTTTTTCTTTTGGGAGAGATTATTCCTAGGGGGAGAGATATTATGTATTTTTTATTTCTGGTTAATGATCTCTTTGGGAGATTTTTGGTTTTTGGTTTTTGGCATTTTTGTTTTGGCACTTTGATGGTTTTTTCATCTTGTGTTGCCATCAATGCCAAAGGGAGAGATTGGTGGCATTTTGGATATGTTGATATGGTTTTTTCATTGATGGCAACACTTGTCATCGCTTGTCAACACTTATCCACACTTGGAGATTTTGGTTATGTTCACTGGCAAGTCAGAGACTTATGCATAGTCACCCGCATTTGGTTCACCAGTAGATTATATTGTTCACCGACACTTGGAATAACTTGGAGACTACTTGGTTATGTCAAAGACATTATTCGATCACTTGGTTCTGGTGATTTGGTTAATTGTTTATTCAGGTTTGCATATTTGTTGTTACCGGAAAATAGGTCAAGGATAAGCACCGACAGATATATCTATTCCAGTTTAACACGACACGTTCTGGAGATGATTTATTATTATTGTAAATGCATTGAGCCGACATCATGCATCAGATATTAATTTACTTGTAATTGATTTTATTGTAATATCTTTTAGTGAGCCAACCTATTCAAATTGGTCTTAGGTTATGGTATAAATGTAAGATCTCATTTGTGAGATTAGTGTGTGAATGCAAAAAGGATTGAAATAAGGTATATGCAAAAATAAGCAGAGCTATACATGCCAACATCATTTGAAGGTTGAAGGAAGGATATTATGAAGGCAATCAGAACTAAACCGGTACTAAATCTAGCATATGAAGATGCTATTTTATGCAATACATTATCATTGGATTTAACCATCCAATTGTAGTCAAGTTGACTCTCATTTTGTGATTGAGCAGTGAGCTCTAGGTAGCTGGCCTTTCAGCATGTGCAAAATCCATATTGTACACACATACTATCTATAGTAGTATCATTTGATTGTGGGTAATGATTCCCACCATGGTTTTTCCCTGTACAAGGTTTCGACGTATAAACATTTGTGTTATGTGTTATGGATGTTATGGTCTTTCTGTTTCATGCATTAATCTTTACTGATATTGCAATTAATTGTTAAGACTATCTATCGACATAAAGTTTGGTTTACCGGTATTAAGCATTAAGTTTTGGTTAAGTTAATTCTAGTTGAATGTATTGGACAACTGATTCACCCCCCCCGGCTCAGTTGTCTCTAGGACTTAATAGAAAATAACTTGAAATAAAATTACAGATAAAATAACATAGACAATTTTTAATACATCATACTACTACTTGCATATTAGTCAAAAATATGATACAAAAATTTAAACTTGTGAAAAAAGTAATTATTTGAGATAGGTGACCTTTTAACAATGGAAAGTAATGATACCTTTGCAAACTTCCAACACTTGTAATTAATAGACTTAGGTTGACATAGTTCATCTCTTCCTCTAACCTTCAACCTTCCTATAGCACTCTTCTTCTAATTTTTGTTTCTTGATTTCTTCTCCACAAATAGAATAGAAAAAATAGTAGAGAAAATAAGAAAGATGACAAAATAATATATAATGGATTCTCAAAATTATACACCCCTCAAAAAATGACAAGTAGTAGCCCTTACCATCCTTTGTACATATGGGAAGGTGACACTTATCACCTTTATATCTTATCCTGTTTGAAACAATCATGCTACATTAAAATCTTAATTATTCATTTCTTAATTATATACTAAATCAAGGGAACAACTTTCTTAATAAACTAAATTTTTTATGGTTTTAAAAAAGGATAAAGTCATTACACTATGACCTAGTTCCTTAGAAACATAAAATTAGATGAATTTTTTCATAGAAATAAGATCATTTAATCCTCATATATGATATTTAAAATATTGATATTTATGTAGAGGTACACTTTTCTACAAGGGTAAATTTTCATGATGTTTTCTACCTTTATTCAAACATCAAATAACAATACATCGTCACTTAGGACAAGCTTCACACTGTAAATTACACAACATGAAATCACACAAAAGTTACACAATACACAATACTTTACTACCTCTAATAGCATAGGTCATCTCTATTTGTACTGATAATAATATTACTACTTATTTTCTTTGATTCCACAACCTAATATTTAAATTACACAATATATAGCAATGATTAGTTCATCATCACATACTTTCATGGGCAGAATAATAGAAAATTAACATATAATATTCCATGACAAACAAAGTCATAATTTTTTTTTTATTAATGATATACAACCATAGGTATATAACATATATGACATAATAGTAACCAAAAAATTATGAAATTAATTAGACGTACTAATGGAAAAATAAAATGATTGGATAAAATAATTATTCACATATAATCATTGACTAATATAGATTAATCACCATAACTAAAGTTACATGAATCCATGCACACATATACATACATGTGTGTCATAAGTCAAAATAAATGTGTAAAAATAGAAGTCTATAAGTTGATTAACATCACACAATATTGAATATCTCATTAGATGTCATACTAACATGCATAACCAAATAAATCTATCTACAAGAATGGATTTTACAAAATTCAATCAATAAACATTACTAGATATTTTCTCATTAGTCTAACTCTTGTTTGTATGTGTAAAAATATCACATAGACCATTATTATCTTCCCATGGATATTTCAAAACTAAAAACTATCTATCTCAATTGATAACTTATAAAAAAAAGTTATTGTTTTTAACATATCGACATAGGATTCTTACTCAAATACTCATGTATAGTTTTGTGTATGTGATTGATTCAATAGGGATAAATATATTATTTGTTAATATAAATAGTGTAGTCACATTAATCTATCCACTTAATTAAATGAATATTTAGTATTTATTTGATTATTTAACCATCAATCAATAAATTAATTAAACTAATATATTTAATTAATTCATCTTAACCCTTTTCTCCTATTAATTAAATAAATTATTCAATTTATTTGATTTAATTCACTTAACCAAATTCATACCATTAATTAAATAAATAAATCATATTTATTTAATTAAATCTTCTCTCACATTTAAATAAATTAATATTTATTTAAATTCCCCCAAAATCCCACCTCTCACATTTAAATAAATTAACATTTATTTAAATTGCCTTTATCCTCCACCCACTTGTATTTTCCTACAAATGCAAGTTGCACAACTACTTTAAATAAATCATTTATTTAAATCACCTTTATCCTCCACCCACTTGTATTTTCCTACAAATGCAAGTTGCACAACTATTTTAAATAAATTATTTATTTCAAAATCCTATTTATCCTCACCCACTTGAAACCTTTAATGGTTTCCCTTACAGTCTTCAAACTTAATGGCTTCCCTTAAAGTCTTCTTAAGACTTTAATGGTTTCCCTTAAAGTCTTCAAATTTAATGGCTTCCTTCTAGAGTCTTCTGAAACCTTTAATGGTTTCCCTTAAAGTCTTCAAGCATTTAATGCTTTATCTTCCTTTTTCTCATTTAAATAAATTAATATTTATTTGAATATTTACCCAAATGCAAATTACACCATTTAATTAAAATAAATTATTTTATTTTAATTAAAAATCCCAAAATTCCTCCCACTTGCATTCTCCTACAAAATTCACTTGCAATCCTAACCCCCTTCTAGATTCTTCTAACCCCTTCCTAATTAGCCTAATCCATCCCTTAAATATTGTCATATTCCTAAGCAACTTGGAGTCACTTCTCAAAGCCCTCAAAGTATTTGAAAGGCATTTAAGGCTTTAAGTCTTCAAATGGTAAACCTCTAAATTCTTCCAAACCATTAAAGGCTCTTACATAACCATTTATGGTTAACTCACCTTTTACCTTTGGTTAGAGACTTTCCTCTAACGTAACCATCCTTTTGACTCATGGGTCTCTTCAAAGCATTTATTTCTTTGACTAAGGTAACCATTTAACCCTTTCACATTCCTTTATCCCTTGGCTAAAAGGAATATCCATTAACCTCACCCTAACCCAACCCCCTAGGGTAACCATCATGTCCCCTCAAGTATTTAATGCTCCTTATCTCTCCTCTCAAGCCTCCTCATGGTGACACTTGTCAACATGGGATTGGGTTGAAAGTCTCACATGGATTGAATATCTTTCAATCCTAACCCTTGTTAAGATTGCTCAATCTTAACCTTTCATTTCCCTATTTCTTCTATAAATAGAACCCTTCTCCTCAAGCAAAGAAGAAAGTGTATTGTTGTTATACTGGTATTAGCATAGAGCTTTTTCATAGTATCACTATCTACACTTGCATAGCATTTTCTTATCATATGCAACCATCTTGAATCTCCATATGGCATCCATGGTTAGTGCTAAAATATGAGAGCTACACTCATGTGGAACTTGGAGAGGAGAGGAACAAGGGAGGAGCAACTATGAGCATCTTGATTAGCATTTGGAGGAGTATAGTTTATTTATTCTATGTTTGTATGCTTTCTATTTCATGCTTAATATCTCTCTTGATATGCTTGTTTAGGATAATCTTTTGTTGCTAGCACTAACGTTTGTTTCTTGTGCTCTTGTGTGTGTTGCCATCAAACAGATTTTCTAATCCTTTTTGTAGAGCATCAAATAGAATAGCCATTGGTTGTATAAATAACAAACTTCACCATTCTCAAGTATTAATTAAATTCCTCTACCATAATACTAATTTTCCAAGGTGTTGTTTTTCATTAGACTACAAGAAGTTTTACAAGGACCCAAAACCCAAATAAATAAATAAACCAGTCATGAGGACGACCCAAATGCTAAGCCACAATAGGGCAATAGTAAAAAATAAAGAATAAAACAAGGTCCAATGACCTAAGAACTACATAAGATTGTTCAACATTTAGACAATCTTAAAATTTCTATCTATAATTCTTATCAATCTCTAATAAATCCTCCATAATGCTGACATTTGCCATCTTACCTTTGTCCCTGCCACACGTGTGTGTTAATGGTCCCAGAATGGCTTCAGTATCATTCTCTAGATTAAGAGCCTTTTTGTACCATCCTATACTAGAGACTGATATGGAGGGGGCGGCATGAGTAGACAAGTGGGAGACATTGAGGGATTGAGCTTTCTCATTTAGTCTCCTAAGTCCCTTTGTGTTGTTTGTCATGCTCATCCTAATGACTGCAATAATCGCCCTAATGTTTTCATTGATATTTTCCAAACACATTTCCAAGTTCTTGATTTTCTCCTCATGGTCAATTTTCAAGGCTTTCACATCCATAGCTAGCTTCTTACTGATGTCCAATAGCTTATCTGCATTATCTGAGGAAGGGGTATTCATAGTGCTTCGTGTAGGAGCCAAATCACTAATCCTACATTTCAGCCCCAAAATATTTGACCACCCATTTGAAAAAGTTAATTTGTTCATCCACCACTTCCTTCACCATTTTTTCCACATACCCTGTATCCAACACCAAGGATCCCATGTCCTTACCTAATGCGGATCCCTTTTTAGCATCAATTGGGATTTCATTTTGGATGTCCAAGTCTTGTTGTTTGACATCAATCATTGGTTTGCCACTATTATCTTATTTTCCCTCCTATTCCTTATTTTTGACAATATTTTTGTCTTCTTTATGTGTTGGAGGGGGAGAATTGAAATTATAGATCACATAAAGACAAGGGTTAAGCATAGCATAGATTTATCACAATTGTGTATGATCTACTTTTGTTTGTCTCGACATTATTATGTTCTTTTGGCAAATTTCTCTTTCCCTTCCTAGGTGGATCATTATCACTTTATGTCTTTCTAGTAGTGTAGGTGGAGTTTCTTTTACTAGAGTAGATAAAAAAAATCATTTACAATATAGACATTTTGGTTCATTAGAAGGATATCAATGCTTAGAAATATGAAGATAAGTATCTGAGTAAAATGATGCAATCAATTTCCTATACCCTAATTCAAATGATTATGACCTTATAAGTCATGGTTTGTAATCAAAAGTCACTCATTAGGATAGTTTTCATACATTAGTTTTTCTTGCTTTGGCTAACCAGTTATTAGTTGGTGTTATAATTGTGTTTGGATACAATTGCACTTACTTTTACTAATAGTTTTACTTGTTGCCAGACATTATTTACAAGTGTGAAAACTCATTATATAGATCTGGTGATTGATCTTTGTATCGTGTAATGTAATTTTGTGAGCCGAGGGTTGAGGGTTTAGCCAACCTTGTTATCAAGGTTGATGAATTGTATATATAGGTGAGTTATTCACTAAGTTTTTGTGTCAGTATTGTATCTACATTATTAGAGAGAGGTGAATGTGTGAACAATAGATTTATCATTTAGTGAAGTTTTGAGGTGAGATTCGTGTTGTAGAGTAGATAATTGTGCTTAACAGGAACTGTCATCGGTCATTTGTAGATGCTATCATTATAGTTAATTTCTTCTGGATTGTAGTCCAAATCAGATTGTAAGTCAGTGAGACTTCCCTGAGGCTTGTAGCCTTCCGGGCAAATAACTTTTGAGCAGTGAGATCTAGACAATGTGCCTGAATGCATGTGAATTCCCCATTGTAATATTTTCACATACTACTGCAGAGTATCATCTTATTGTGGGTAGGTTTCCACCATGGTTTTTCCCTTGATTGGGTTCTCCACGTCAAAAATGTTGGTGTTTTGTGTTGTGTTGTTAATTTGCTTATCTATTTACTGTTGTAGTTTATCAATTTATATCTTGAAGTTTAATTTTGAGATCTGGTGAAGACTAATTCACCCCCCTCTCTCAGTCTTCCTTCTTGATTGCTGCTAACAATGGCTAATAACACTAGGTAAAAGAGGAGGGATATAAACAATGATGCATTTTATACAACAACCCAAGTTTCAAAAGCTACTACCCAAATTATAACTTCAAAGACCCTAGAAAAGATAGATTTTTTGAACAAAGATTAGAATGAGAAAAAAGGGGAGCATCCCAATGTTCGAATGGTGGCAAAGCTTGACCTTGTTACTGCTAAGGGTCCTACTAGAGATATTTTTTCCTTTAGTATTGTAGAACAAATGAAGAAGGTTAGCCTCAATGTTTCCATGTGCAATGTGCTTTCTATACCATATAAAAGAGATCTGCTCCAGATATTGTCTTTAAAGGATATCAATGGCATAAGAGTAACAATAAGAGATTGCAACACATCCACTCCAACAAGTCTAGTGTAAGATTTGGAGGTCGGGAACTCAACAAGGATTAGTAAGCCCTCTCCTTTCTTTCTCTCTTTAATTATAGGAGATGACTTAGTGCATAATTGTATTCTAGATCCGGGGGCTAACAACTCAGTTATGCCTAAGAATGTGGCTAACTACCTAGGTATTAAATATGAGCTTGTGACTAGGGGAGTTGTGGAACTTGATTTCACTACAGTTAAGATGGTGGGGGTAATTAAGGACTTATATCTAACCCTACATGTACACCCTAGTTGCAGTGTCTTACAAGAAATTTCAGTCATTGACCTCCCTACTTTCTTTGCCATTTATTCATCAAGGGAGTTCACTACCAAGAAAGGAGGATATCTATCCTTAGGCTAGTCTCATATGCTATTTAGAAAAAGATATGGTACAAAGGTTACCATAAATGTAGAGTATATTGCAAAAGACAATATTGAGCCTTAAATTCTAAGTCTTATAAATATCAATTATACCATCTATGATGTAAAAGTAGATATTTCAATCAGGGAATCTGCTAATCTTGTGGAGGAGGTTAGTGACTACCTACTTAATGAGTGGGCTAATGGTTTTCAATTTGATCCAATCGGTGAGGTCACTGATACAAGTCTTTGTACTTACTATATTTATGAGGAAGGCACCTTTATTCCCAGTCTCACCAATGAATGCAATGATCCCAATGGACTTGGCAACATGCTTTTGATGGTTAAAGGAAAACAAACAGTGTAAGAGTCTGTATGTTACTCATCTCTTCTATCAAGGAAAAATATTATTTTTCATTCACGCTTCATTTTAGTTGCACTAATAATTTGGTTGATTATGAAGCATTGATCTTAGGTTTCCAAAAAGAATAAAGAAGAGATGTAAAATTATTACATGCACATGGAGACAGTGAGTTAGTTATCAATCAAGTCAGAGCTCTTGACGTACAACCAAAAATAACCTTCTTAAATCTTGCAAGCATAGAGTCTAGGACTTAATAGAAGGATTTGATGGCTTCAATATATCCAGTGTCCCTAGAAATAAAAATAAACATACTGATAGGATGGCAAAAATTGGCACTCACTATGAAATACCAACTAAGGTTGTAGCCAAGAAGGAGCAGCAAGTCATACTTGTGGTTTGGCCTGTTGTACCTGATAATCAGGTTAGTTGGCAAATTTTTGACTCAGATCAGCTAATTGTCAATTTCTTACAAGAGGATGCAAAGTTCTCAAACAAGAACCAACTCCTATTGTAGAATCAGTATGGAGATAAAATCATGTAGCTTAATTCAAATAAACTACACAAAGGATTAATCACTTTTGAGGGGATCTTCAATTTAGATGATCAAGTGAAAGGGTTGGCTATGAATTTGGCTGCAAGAAAATGAGATTACAAGACAATCTCAGTGGCTAATGTGAAAGCTCTCAACTTGGGAAAGGTATGTTCCAAAATAGACCAAGAGGTCTTTCTCAATCTTTGTAAAGAATATAATCATGTATTTTCTTTTACTTATGAGGATTTGAAAGAGTTTGACCTTAGTTTATCCCAACATACCATAGAGCTAGGTCTAAATACAAATCCTATTAGGCAAAAGGAAAGACCAATAAACCCAAAGGTTGAGCCTGTTGGCATTTGCATGAAGATTGCATTAATGATATGTTATGTTGTCATTGATGTCAATAAACCAGTAATGATTTTATTGTAATGAAGTTTTATAATCGGTAGGAAGATCTAGTGAAGGAAACTATAATCAGTAGGAATAATTTGTGGAGTGAACCGGTATTGCTATGTATTGGAGAGTTGAATCGGTAAACCCTAGCTGTTGATTTGAAAAAACCTAACCGATTAAGTTTGGTGAATTGGTTATATTGATTTATGATCTGATAGTGAGTGGTAATGATTATTAAATGTATTATTATTTTATGAAGAGAATTTCAAAGTGATTTGGGCGTGTTGTTGAAATGATTTTTTTCTAGGGAATGAGCAAGTATATTGCATGTAATGCAATGAGTTACTGAGTTCGATGAAGCACTGATCAAGGAGCGATCAAGGTTTTTTTTGATTGATGTGCAAAGATTGCTATGTTATCCAATGGTCATACTTGAACTGACTTGTATATAATCTCTATGAGAGAATTAGGTTTTTGTTGTGTTACCAACCTAATTGATTTGTTTATAAGGTCGATGAGTTGTTTAATTTTAGAGTTGGCAAAGTTTTAGTTAAGTGTGGAATGTCAAACCCAATGATGTATCTGCAGTTTGAGTAAAGGAAAATAGGAGCATGAAAAGTATCTGAACAAGCAAGTGTAGTGCTATTCAAACATATCAACAAACTCCTATTGTTTTCTAACAATTACTGCAGATTGAAATCTCCTAACTGGGTAAGCTCTAACAAGATTGGTGTTATTCAAATCCTCTAACCAGGTGATCCATTAGCTTGTATTTCAAATCCTCTACCGAGGATACTCCTTATAGGGTATTTCTTCTAACAAGGCATTATAGTTTATCCCTTAACCGGGTGGTCCCTAACATGATTTGTTCTTAATAGGACTTTTGTAAAGCTTTCACAAGCTAGGCTCCTAATAGGGTGAAGTTCAGAAGAGTTCAGATAGTTATCTTGTGATTCTCATGTCACCGTGGTTTTTCCCATTTGGGTTTTCACATAAAAAATATTGTGCCAAGTGGTGAATATTTTTGTGGTTATGTTCTTGTGGTTGATTTGCTTAACTACTTAATCTACTTTGATAAGTCATGGTAATTGGAAGCATTGTGAAATAAAGTTTTACTTATGTTAGTAAAAGAATTTGGATGTTTTTGAGTTTGAAGTTATTTACTGTTAGTTTGTTGTAACAAGTCAACCGGTTTCTCTTGAGAGTTTTTATCTTGATAGTGATATTGTATTGATAGATCTAAGTTTAATTTGAGATATTTATTTTGAGATTGGTGAAGTTAGCATCAGTTTTTTATATCTACTGATTCACCCCCTCCTCTGAATAGTTGACCAGATTCTTATTCTTTCATCATACCATCAATTTGTATCTGAGCATATCAGGTCCTCTAAGGTCTAAGCCTAACAACTTGAGGTAAAGATCTTGCAGAAAATGATGAAGAGGGAAGGTTCAAAATTTAATAGAGAGTTCTATAGGATATGGAGTGATAGAATGGAAATTTATATCAAGAGTCTTAGAAATCAATATTGGGAACATGTTGTTGTTCAATATGTTGCCCCTAGTGGGACTATGACTGATGATCAGAAGAAAGAGAAACAAGAAAATATTCAAGCATTAGAGGCTATTCTTAGTTCTTTGTCTGATGCAGAGTATGTAGATGTTCATGGTCTAGAGATAGAATATGATGTATGGAAAAAACTTGAAGAGATTTATAGTGGTGATGAACATGTTAAGATTTCTAAAGAAGAGAGTCGTAGAGGAAAGTTTGATGACATGTGGATGGCTGTAGGTGAGAATATCCAGTAGTATGGTCAAAGGATAAAAGAGAGCCGATGAAATTAAGAGTGCATGAGGTAAAGTGGAAGATGCCATAGTCATCAGTAAGGTACTGAGAACCCTACTACCGGTCTACACTATCTGAGTTGTAGCCATTCAGGAGCTAAAGTCTTTTGACAAAACTAAGGCAACCCTTGACTCCATCATTGGAAAGCTTACTACTTTTGAATTAAATGGTTATGATGGTACTATACAGAAATCTGAATCTGCATTTAGATCTTTTGTTTCTAACCCATCTATGAGAAAAAGTAGAGATGTCAGTCATAGTTATGAATCTAGATCCAGCAGAGAAATTGTCGATGAAGATAGTTTAGTTGAGCTTAAAGCATTGCTTGTCAAGCAATTGCCCAGAGGTACTGGTAAATATAGAGATAAATTACCTTTGAAATGTTTTGCATGTAACAAGATTGGACACATAGATACTAACTTTCCTAATTGTGATAATGAGTACAAACGAGAGAAATTCAAGAAGTATAAGGGTAAAGGAAAAAGAGATTGTCTTATTGCTATTAATGGTGGTATCACTGATGAGGAATCTGATGGTGATGCTAATGAAGACATTGTGTTTGTAGCCATTAAAGATGAGATATCTTATCAGAAGGTAGTAGTATCTCAAATGGATAACTCTAATGATTGGATCATTGATAGTGGTTGTTCACATCACATGATCAGTGACCAGAGCAAATTTCTTTCTTTGAAGGAATTTGATGGCAGAGTTGTAAGATTTGGTAATGACTCACCCTGCATGGTTAAAGCTAAGGGAACTATTTCTCTTAATGGAAAGAGTAGTGCATATGATGTCTACTGGGTTGAAG
Organism: Cryptomeria japonica; assembly: GCF_030272615.1. Classification (NCBI taxonomy): domain Eukaryota; kingdom Viridiplantae; phylum Streptophyta; class Pinopsida; order Cupressales; family Cupressaceae; genus Cryptomeria; species Cryptomeria japonica. Next base: position 242,295,022 of record NC_081405.1, on the reverse strand, counting down.
GTTTAAAGAACAATCTTTTGAGTGTGGCACAACTCAATGACAAAGGATACCCATTGGAGTTTAAGAATGGTATGTGAAAAATCTATGGGAGCAAAGGTGAACAGATTGCAATTGAGAAGAAAACTAAAGATAACTTGTTTCAACTTAATCCTAAAGTCAACAACTATTTAATTGCAAAGATAGATGATAGTTGGCTTTGGTATAGGAAATTTTTTCATATAAACTTTGATAACATTGTTAAAGTGAGTAATTCCATGACAGTGAGAGGTTTGTCTCAGTTCGACAAACTGGTTAATGCTCTATGTAAGGAATGTGAGTTGGGAAAGATGGCATCCTCAACTTTCAAGAGAAAATCTTTTTCAGTGAAACATTTGTTAGATTTGGTTCATACAAATCTTTGTGGACCAATAAGGGTAAAAAGTATTCAAGGTGACAGATATTTTATGATCTTCACTAATGATTGCTCAAGGATGATGTGGGCCACATTCTTGAAGGATAAGATTGAATCTTTTAGTAATTTCAAGACATTTAGAGCCTTAGCTGAGTAGGAGAGTGATAAGAAGATAAAGTGTCTAAGGAATGATCAAGGAAATGAATTTACTTATGAGTAATTCATTAGATATTGTGAAGAAAATGGTATCAAACTGCAGATTTCTGCACTAAGGACACCATAACAGAATGGTATCACAAAGAGAAACAATTGGTCAGTTGTTGAAGCTACTAGGATGATGTTGATACAAGGAGTTGTAGTGAATTTTTTTTGGAGAGAAGCTATCAGCACAGTTGTCTACACTATGAACTAAATTCTGGTAAAGAGAGGTAAGGACAAGACTCTTTATGAATACTTGTATGGTAGAACACCTAATGTTAGTTATTTCAAGATATTTGGTAGCAAATGTTTTATTAAGAGAGGTGATTATGTTAGCAAATTTGAGGCTAAAAGTGATGAAGGTATATTTCCTGGTTATTACAGCAAGAGTAGGGCCTACAAGTATTTTAACAACTGGACACAAAGAATTATTTAGAGTGTTGATGTTCGAGTGGATGAATATCTTGAATTCTCAGAGGAAATTAGTTTGGAGAAAAAGGATGAACATCCTTGCATTTTATATTTGGAACCAGAAACTGTGAAACCTAAAACCAGTAAAGCAAATAGTGATGTACCAGTTCAGCCAGAATAGACAAATTCAGAGGAAGATGATGATAATGAAGAAGATAAACTTGAAGGTAATGATCATGTTATTCTGAGCTATGTGAGACTCAATCATAATCCTGAGAATATTATTTGAGATAAGGATGTTGGAGTACTTACCAGAAGAAGAATCAGAGAGAATTCTTGCATGATCTCCACTATTGAACCAAGAATTGCTAAGGAATCATTTGGTGATGATCATTGGATTAAAGCTATGGAGGAGGAACTAGATTAAATTGAGAAAAACAAAACTTGGACCCTAGTACCCCGACTAGTAAATGAAAATGTTATAGGTACTAAGTGGGTATTTAGGAACATGTTGAATGAAGATGGTGTTGTAGCTCACAACAAAGCTATGCTGGTTTACAAAGGTTATCCACAAGAGGAAGGAGAAGATTATGGTGAGACTTTTGCACTAGTGGCAAGACTGGAAGGTGTCAGAACTTTACTTGCATTTGCAACATACAAGAAATTCAACATATACCAGATGGATGTTAAGTCAACATTTTTGAATGGGATGCTGAAAGAAGAAGTATATATTGAGAAGCCAGATGGTTATGCTTTGACTGATGAGAAAGACATGGTATATAGATTGCATAAGGCTTTATATGTATTAAAACAGGAACCGAGAGCATGGTATGAAAGGCTTCATACACATCTGATGAAGATAGGTTTCCTGAGAACAAGTGAAGATAGCAAGATATATCTCAAATCTGAAGGAGATAAAATATTGGCCAACAAAGTTTTTGTAGATGATATTATATTTGGAGGTAATGATGACATGAGCAATGATTTTGAAGATGAAATGAAAAATGAGTTTGAAATGTCTCTAGTGGGAGAAATAAAAATTTTCATAGGCTTGCAAATACAACAAATGAAGAATGGTATTTTCATCACACAATCTAAGTATGTGAAATAGGTCTTGAAGACATTTGGTATGAGTGATTGTAAACCAGTTAGGAAACCAATGGTTATAGGTTGTAAGTTGTCTAAGGAAGATGAATCCACATCTATTTATGAGAAGGAATACAAGTCAATGATTGGAAAATTGCACTATGTTGTTCACAATAGACCGAATATAGCTCATGCAGTTGGGCTATTTGCTAGATTCTAGAAGAATCCTAAGGAAACACATTTGATAGCAACCAAGAGGATTTTTAGATATTTTAAAGGTACTGTTGTCTATAGATTATGGTATCCATATGGAGGAAACTTTGACTTGAAGGTGTACATAGATGCAGATTGGGCAAAAAATGTTGATGACAAGAAAAGCACAACCGGTGGAGAATTTCTTCTTGGAGGAAGACTTGTTTCATGGAGTAGTAAGAAGTAGAGTTGTACATCATAATCTACTACTAAAGTTGAGTATGTTGCGACTTACATGAATTCTACCCAAGATATCTGGATAAGGCACATTTTGGAAGGTTTTAAGATGAAGATTTTAGAACTTGTAAAAATCTTATGTGATAATAAAAGTGCCATAAATATTTATAAGAACCCTATTTTGCATGCATGAACCAAGCATATTGAATTCAAGTATCATTTCTTAAGGGAAAAAGTGAAGAGTAAAGATGTGATCTTCGAGCATGTTTCTACCAAGGAGCATCTTTTAGACATCTTTACTAAACCTCTACCTAAGACTAATTTTGAGTATCTTAGAAGTCAGCTAGGGGTTGTACCCCTTCATGAGGTTAGTTGAGAATGATGTAGATTACATCAGTCCCAAAGTTACTTGCAGAATTTTACAGCAGGATTGGTGTAGAAGTGGAATTATTCCATAGGGGGAGCATCAAGTTGCAGGTTGTTAATTCTAAATAGTGACATTTGACATTACATGTTTTAATTTCAATTTGGCATTGATTTCAAAGGGAGAGAAGAACTATGTGATTTGTATGATTTACAGAGAGAAAGAAGACAAGTGGAAGAAGGAAGATAAGCGGAAGACAAGGTGAATACTTGGTAAGATAAACTAGGATTCCTATTCACAATAACAACAATCAATGGTATTTATATTGCCATGAATGCCAAAGGGGGAGATTGTTGGCATTTGCATGAATATTGCATTAATCATATTATATGTTGTCATTGATGTCAATTAACCGATAAAGATATTGTTGAAATGATGTTTTCTAACCAATAGGAAGAGCTAGTAAATGAAACTATAACTGGTAGGAAGAATTTGTGGAGTGAACCAGTATTGCTATGTATTGGAGAGCTGAACCGGTAAACCCTACCTGTTGATTTGATAAAACCTGACTGATTAAGTTTGGTGAATTAGTTATAATGATTTATGATCTGATAATGAGTGGTAATGATTATGACACATGATTATTATATGAAGAGAATTTCAAAGTGATTTTGGCACATTGTTAAAATAGTTTTTGTCTAGGTAATGAGCAAGTATATTGCATGTAATTTGAAAAGCATGTGATGAGTTAGTGAGTTCAATGAAGTGGTGATCAAGGAGAGCTCAAGGTTTTCTTGATTGATGTGCAGAGATTGCTATGCCATCCAACTGTCATACTTGAACTGACTTGTTTGTAATCGCTATGAGAGAATTAGGTTTTTGTTGTGTTACCGACCTAATTGATTTGTTTATAAGGTCCATGAGTTGTTTAGTTTTAGAGTTGGAAATTTTTTAGTTAAGTGTGTGGTTGTCGAACTGGATGATGTATCTGTAGTTTGAGTAGAGGTAGATATGAGCATGAAAAGGATCTGAACAAGCAAGTGTAGTGCTATTCAGATAGATCAACAAACTCCTATTGTTTTCTAACAATTAAAACAAATTGAAATCCCCTAACCGGGTACAAGCTCTAACAAGCTTAATGCTATTCAAATCCTCTAACGAGGTGATACATTAGTTTGGATTTCAAATCCTCTATCAAGGTTACTCCTTACAACCTTACAGGGTATTGCTTCTAACGATGCATTATAGTCAATCCCTTAATCGGGTGGTCCCTAACATGATCTGTTCTTAATAGGACTTTTGTAAAGCTTTCACATGCTAGGCTCCTAACAGGCTGAAGTTTAGAAGAGTTCAGATAGTTATCTTGTGAGTCTCATCTCACCGTGGTTTTCCTTATTTGGGTTTTCACATCAAAAATATTGTGTCAAGTGGTGAATATTTTTGTGGTTATGTTCTTATGGTTGATTTGCTTAACTACTTAATCCACTTTGATAAGTCATGATAACTAGAAGCATTGTGAAATGAAGTTTTACTTATGTTAGTAAAAGCATTTGGATGTTTATGAGTTTGAAGTTATTTACTGTTAGTTTGTTGTAACAAGTCAACAGGTTTATCTTGAGAGTTTTTATCTTGATAGTGATATTGTATTGATAGATCTAAGTTTAATTTGAGATATTGATTTTGAGATTGGTGAAGTTAGTATCATTTTTTCTATCTATTGAGACATGCCCCCCTCTCTTAGTAGTTGGCCAGATTCTTATTCTGTCATCATACCATTAGAGCCCTTAGTGAGAAAGAAGTTATCCAAGCTCATAAAATCTAATATAAATTTTATAGTAAAATATTCTTCTTGGGTAGCTAATCTTGTTCTAGTTAGGAAGAAGAATGGGGAAATCCGATTTTGTGTAGAGTTTAGGGACCTTAATAGAGCCTCCTTAAAGGACCATTGTCCCCTTCCTTCCATGGAACAAATCTTAGCTAAAGTAACTGGCTCAAAGAGATTTTCTTCCTTGGATGGGTACTCAAGATATAATCAGATCCTAGTCCAAGAGCTGGACCAATTTAAGAGTGCATTCACTACTAAATGGGGCACCTATGCCTATTGTAAAATGTGTTTTAGACTAACCAATGTAGGTGCCACTTTCCAAAGATCTATGGATATAGCCCTCAAAGGAGTATTAGCAGAGTTTGTCTTGGTATATCTAGATGATATAACTGTATACTCCAAGTAGTCAATAGATCATTTTGGTCACCTTGAGAAGGTATTCAAAAAATACAGAGAATATGGTGTGTCTTTAAATCCGAATAAATGTGCATTTGCCACCGATCAGAGAAAACTATTAAGAAATATTGCATAAAAGGATGGTTTGGCCATACATCCAAAAAGGGTGGAGGCTATTTTATCTTTTCCCCTCCCATGTCACAAAAATGGTTTGCAAATTTTTCTTGGTAGGATCAACTTTGTAAGAAGGTTTATCCCAAACTTGGATGTCATGGCTAAACCTCTCATGACCATGTTGAAGAAGGATATGGTTTTGAAATGGACTGGGGAGGGAAAAGATGGTTTTGATCAGATCAAACAAGCAACTATTCAAGCTCCCACCATGGTAAGTCCTAATTATGACAAATACTTCATCCTATACACTTTGGGAGGAGAGGAAAATATCTTAGTTGTTTTGACATATCTAAATGATGATTGGTTAGAAAGAGCATTGCCATTTTTAGGGAGAGCCTAAAAGGTTATGAGTTTAAATATAGATATGTTAAAAAATAGGTCATAATAGTTGTTAGAGAATTAAAGAAATTCAGACATATGCTCTCCAAGAACCGGATTCAGCTCCTAGTATCACATGCAAGTGTGAAATATTTCCTCTTGAATAAGGATATTAGTGAAACGAGAGCTAGGTGGATCAATAAGGTCATGGAATATTACCTTAATATCAAAATCACCAAGTTGGTAAGAGGAAAGGGCCTATCTAAATATTTTTTTTCATCTTTCAACAAAGATCTAGAGGTTTCCCTTGTGCTATAGGAGGAGGAACAACCAACCAACAATGAATGTAGAGAAACCAGTTGATTCAATGATATGACTGCCTTCTTGAGAGATCTAGTAGTTACCCTCCTAATTCTGAGAGAACTAAGAGAAGATATTTCAAACTTTAGTCCATTCCTTATGTATTAGTGGAGGGTGTTTTGTTCAAAAGGGACCTTGATGGAGTCTTAGTAAGATGTTTACCCTCCTAATTCTGAGAGAACTAAAAGAAGATATTTCAAACTTTAGTCCATTCCTTATGTATTAGTGGAGGGTGTTTTATTCAAAAGGGACCTTAATGGAGTCTTAGTAAGATGTGTCAAAGAGGATCAGGTTCGTAGACTATTAGAAGAGTTTCATCATGGTCCCTCAGATGATCATTTTTCTGCGAGGACCACCACCATGAAAATAATCAAAGTAGGGTATTTTAAGTCATCCTTATTCAAAGATTCACACAAGTGGATGAGGAAGTGCAAGGAGTGTTCCATGTTCTTAGGTAAACAAAGGTTGGCTTCCCTTCCTCTACATCCCATACAGATTGATCAACATTTTTCTCAATAGGGCCTAGATTTTATTGGCCCAATCAACACTGTATCAAGTGCCAACCATAAGTGGATTTTGGATACCACAAATTAATTCACAAGGTGGAAAGAGGCCTTAGCTATAAAGGATGCAACTAAAAATTAAGTGGTTCAATTCTTAGAGTGAATTGTAACTAGGCTTGGTGCCCCTTCCACCATCATATTTGATAATACAAAAGATTTTATTGGAGCTCAGATCAGGTTATGGGTAGTTTAAAATGATGTATATTTGAAGACATCATCAAACTACTACCTCCAAGGGAATGGCCTAGCTAAGTACTCAAATAAGAACCTTATCGGAATCATCAAGAGGACTTTAGATGAAAATCAAAGGTCTTGGCATTTCAAGTTAGAGACAACCCTATGGGTTGAAAATATTACACTTAAGAGATAAACTAGTAATTTACCTTTTATGTTGGTATATGGAAGGGAAGAGAGGCTTGTGACTTATCTCTTGAATTGCCCTCTCTTGATTTAGCACACCAGCTAGAGATCCTGGAGAATGATGCCATGACAGTGAGATATGTAGAGCTAATGGAGTTGGAAGAAACTAGAAATAAGGCCATGTAGACCCTCAATATCCATCAAGGACAAGTAAAAATTTTTTTTGACAAAAGGGCCACTCCTAGGACCTTCAAGTTTGGTGATCTTGTCCTAAACTGAGATGAAGACTGAGCTAAACTAGGTAGGCATTCCAACTTTGATTCAATTTGGAGCAGCCCATATGTCATCACCAACTAGAAGGAATCCAATTTTTTCCACCTATCTAGGATTAGTGGTGAAGCCCTTCCTATTGCAGTCAATGACATCCACCACAAGGATTTCTCTTGAGATGATTTTTGGGCTCTTGTAAATATTAGATAGTTTCCAACTTTCCAAGAACTATATGAGAATAGTTAATTCTTTCCTAGAATGGAAGGATAATTTGTTCTTTACATATTATAGGGGTAGAGGGTTATCTTCATTTTTCTAGTCTTGCTTCTATGTCAAATAGATCTTCTAGGCTACTGGTCTTGTGCCAAGCAAGCTTTCCAACTGCTCTAAGTCACAAAAAATGTTGACCATTTTTGTGTCAATCTTAGCCATGCAAACAACTGCTCTAAGAGAATCCCTAAGGCCTAAAACCCTAAACACTAAGTATTTTGCCTTAAACCATTTTCTCAGCCTTATTCCTTTTAGTCATTGACCGTTCAAGGTAGTCATTTCACTTAAGTTCTACTAGCTGAAGGATTCCCTTTACATCTTAGTGCCAACCGCTTTCAACTACTATTGGCTGGTGGGAGTTTTCTATTGGTTTTATTATTTCTTATTGGTTGGGATTTTCCTTTTGGTCCTCGCAACAATATGGCAATGATTACGTCAGTTTTCATGGTGGTCAAAGCTTAAGGTGGGGTCTGTTAGTTCTGATACTAAAAGAAAAGTACAGATGCCAATAGCTAACAAGATGAGAGGGGGGCGATGAATCATAAAAACTTAAACTTCCATAAAATCAACAGATTCAACCTCAGTAACTTATACTTCAGCAACTTAACCAAAACTCCTAAACATGCAAACTCATGAACACATAATCATCATAATACTCATAACACCAGATTTAACGTGGAAACCCAAAGAGGGAAAAAACACTATGGGATTTCGGACCCACTAAGAGATATACTCTTCTAGAGTATGCTCGGTTAAAAGAAAATCCTCTTAAAGATTACAAACACATTTCTAGATGTGACCTAGTTAAGGGATTTCCCTCAGGTCTGTTAGGATCTTCACCTTGTTAGAAGTGACCTTGTCAAAGGATTTCAAACACTAATTTAGAATGTTACCTTGCTAGAGGGTTTACAAATAAGATTGTTAAGTCCACTCGGTTAAGAGATTTTCCGTCACTTACAAAATTACAGTAATAAAAATCTATTTGCAACTTCACATCTAAAATGCTAAAGCAGATTCTTATTTTCTTAGAACAATCTAGTCATAGGACTTATCTTGTCCCTCTACTGGGCTCTCTACTCTATTATTCGAACAGGTCTTCAAGCTTCTGTGCTCGGTAATCACTATGTAGCATTCCTGTGCTTACACTTGCCCACATTCATTGTTTATTAACAATTCCTTATTTATAAACAATTGCTAACTACTTAATCTCCTTGATCACATTTCTCATGATCAATCTCAGCCATCAGATCTTCAAACTTGACCAAGTTCAATGTATCCTTCCAATTTAAAAATGTTTTACCTTGCCTCGGGACTTGCATTCTCTTCTTGGAACTTGCACAAGGTAATTGCAGTTCAATCTACGCTGTAGATCTTCTTGCTGATTTTCATTTGCCATAGATCCTTAACAAACTTCATGCATTGCATACCAATCATTTATACATCTCCAACTAATCATTGTCCTTCATTAAATAATTCTTTTATCCATCCAATGCACACTGTCATAACTCGGTTGCAACTCGGTAAATACTAAATTTTACTCGGTAGACATTTCGCTTTCATTAACTGATATCGATAACCTTAGGGTTTACCGACTAGGTTCCTTAGGGTTTACCATCTAGGTTCTTTACTCGATGACATCGTATAGTATTATCCTTACAATCAACAACATATGTAGGATATCAAAACAATCTAGACATCATGATCTCATCATTGTCTAACTTGGTAATAGTTGCCCATTGAATAACTTATTTCTCCCTTTATTCATCACATTCTTTCTGTGTCTTTTACCAACATCTTAATTCTCTTCAAATCAATCTTCTCAAGATATGAAAACATCATACTGAATTAGATAATCAATTTCTTGACATCAATGATAAAATAATTTTATAAAGATAGTTATCATCCTTTTTCAGTTATATCAATAATCTTCAACAACCTTCTCAATATCCTTATTGAATATCAACAATCTTTACTACCAACCCCTTTCAGCTGCTATTGGCTGGTGGGAGTTTTATATTAGTTTTATTATTTCTTAGTGGTTGGGCCTTTCCTTTTGGTCCTCGCAGCAATATGGCAATGATTGCTTCAGTTTTCATGGCGGTCAAAGCTCAAGGTGGGGTCTCCTCCACAAAACAATGTTTTTTTCTATTTCATAGTAGTTAGGGTTGTTGGTGGATTCCACCTTGCAAAATAGCAATGTCGACAAATAGGAAAGGTCTTTTTTGCAATTTTGGTGTGGTGAAGCCTAACTACCTACTCAAGGTTGCAAAACAATAATGGCCAATGATATAAAGAGTGAATATGGATATCATGGAGTTGCAATGATTATGGCTAGCCATTGCTTGACCCTAGTGATATAGCTATAAATGTTGGCCAAGTAGCATTCTTCACTATTTCATAGCACTCAAGGATTGGGTCGCATCATTGGCTGCAAAATAATGATGCAACGAGATTAAGAAGAAGGTTTTCTCTATTTCATAGCAGTCAAAAGAAAAGAGTTATCTTATGCTCGTGAGGCCAATTGGTTTAACTATTAATCATGGTCATTTGATTTCCCATAAGGGAGATATCGAGTGGACCAAATTCAAACTGGAGGAGGATGTCAAAATTCAAATATCTGTGCACAGTGGTTGGCAACTTAATGGGTCAAAAACTGATTTTTGACCCTATCAGTGAATGAAATCAAGAGAGATTTTATCCAACCACTCCTAGATGCTTGAGGGATGAATTCCATTACTCTCTTGTGCTCCTACAAATACTTCCTTTTGGTCTCCCATTCTCATTTATTATAGATAGAAGACTTATGGGTTTAATAGAGGATAATAAAATAGTATCTGAATGTAGGAGCTTCGTCAATTTAAGGGACTATTGATCCTTCTCAATCCAAGTGAAAATATTTAGGCACATAACCATTAGATTAGTCTTTTCTAATCCGATCCTATCTTTTTGTAACCTAACCCTAGTTTTTTGGCTTTCTGAACCAAGTGTTCTATTTGAGTTATGCCTGATCTATAAAGGAAATTTTAAAATCTTTAAATTTACCTTTCCTTTGCACTAATCAAGTTAGTCTTTTTTTACCTCTTTCCAAGTTCATTTACCTTGTGCAAAATTGCCCTCCCTTTGTTATGAGTCTATTTTTGTATTAATTTTGTTTAATTTATATGTTGTATCAATTGTTCTTATAAGAGTTGTTTTTGCATGTTTTAGTTTCTCCTAGTTCTTCATTAAGCTCTGATCTCATATATGTCTTAGGAGTTGATTAAGGATATGATTATGTGTATGCTTTAGGTTGCTTCATTGATTTTTTATACAGTCATAGGTAGGATAAAGGATAATTTCAAACTAGGTGCATCACCTCACATTTCTCTTTTAGCATTCCTTCTCCCCATTTCTACTTTGAACCATTAGAATAGGTTTTACAAGTGTTGGGTTAGTCCAACAGTGCACCTTGATTGATAAGGTAGTCTTCCTTCTTTGAATATTCAACCTCACATTGTGCAAGGTCCCACAATTGGAGGTTATTTCCATGTTTTACAAGGTTGTTAAGCATAAGTGTTCAACAAGGGTGCAAACTTTTGTGACAAAAACAACCCATTATGCTTGTAAAGGGTACCATGACAATAGAAATATCTCAGCCTATGCCAACTATTAACAAACAAGGTCTCCTCTGGATAATAACATCAAATCCGTAGGAAGGATCAACCCTCACACTTGTAATGGTCAGATCATTTAACTTTGTAGAGATGTAAAGAGGAGCAACCTCTCCACAATAAGGGGAATCCTAAGGGGTGAAATATATATTAATGATTCATGCCCTTTTGCTAGGAGGAGAGATTAGAGTGATAGTAACCATATTAACATATAGAAATTTTCTTGATATTCGATCCAAAGATGATGCCAAGATAAAATTATAGAAATGAGGTAAAAAAGGATCTGTGTAGATCTACAACTTATTGTTTGTCTTGTCAATAGACATTACCTGCTTCTATTTTATCTCACCAACCTGGATATGTCCACTATCTATATGGTCTTAGACAAGATGTTTAAGACAAATTCAATGTTTAGTGCCATGTCCAAGCACACAGTAACACTAACACAAATTTGAACCATCATAGCTTCAAGGGTATGGTGACATCCAAAGAGATCTTAACATAGTCACATACAACTTAGGAAAATAAACAAGAATGAATTCAAACAATAAGGTGAAAGCATTACACAAATTGTAAGAACTGAGTGAAGGAAAAATAAGTAAATTCTATTAATGCAAAGGCTAAGCATTTTTACAATTATAGAGAAACATGTATTCTACAATAGAAAAGAAGCAAATATCTCTGATATAGAGCTACAAAATTGCCTTTATAGTTTAGGCATAACTGAGATGAATTATAGTTAAAAAACCCTAACCCTCCCTATGGTTCAACTAAAAATTATCAGAGTAGAGAAGAGATTCATGAAGGTGGTTTGATCTGAGTTTATTATAGCCTCTGAGAATGTCCTCCATCTAGTAATAAATAAGAAATCCTTGCATTCAATGCATCTCTATGGCATCTGCAAGCCAAGAAAGTCTCTATTTTGCATTAAATGGGCATAAGTGTTTCTTGGAATCCTCTTCGAGATCACTTATGGAGTTATGGTGGAAATCTGAAAGTGGTCAGAATAGATTCCAATTAGATTCAGGTGCCAACTAGGCTCAAAAATGAATTTTATAGCTTAGTTGACAACTACCCTATGTCAAAACTATAGTGTCATAAAATTGCGACCCAAGCAATTTTTGACTGCATTAGGGTCCTCATGCACGTGAGATCGAATCCTCTAACCTGATTGGAGACCAGAGAGTACTCAACCCTTAGAATCTGCTTCTTACTTGGCCTTTGCACCACCTTGTCTATACTCTACCCTAGAGAAAGGGGCATGATAGGGGTGTGGTGCCCCTATCCCCCCTAGGACAAGGAAATGGCACCCCTTTCCTCCCATGATAGGGGTGTGGCACCCCTATCCCTACCCTATTTTAGGGCAAGACCTTTCCTAGGCCTGCATTGGGTGGGAAACTTCCCCAATGTCATCCTATGACGAAACTTAGTCAATTAAACCCCAATTGACAAGTATTTAAGTTGCATTTTCCCTCTCACTTGGATAAGTGGGATAAGTTGGGTTAAGCGATAAGACAAATACATGAGATAACACATTCAAGCATTCAAGCATTCCTTTCAAGAATTGAGCATTCTCAAGTCTCCCTTCAAGGCTAGGTGTTGCATTCAAGTCAAGGATTCAACCATTGAAGAGGAGATTGATTCCAACATTCAATTCCACACAAGCATTTCTATCAACATTCTATCTACAACCTCCCTTGAGGTGATGTACAATTTAGTCTTTCATTTACATTCACTTGCAAGTACTTTCTTTCATTACTTGGTTAATTCCAAAGTTGGGGTTTGACCTGAAGGGAAACCCCTAATCCCAACCCATTTCCCTCTCTTTTTAGTGTGTAGGTTGTAGGTGCACGGTTGTACTTTTGGATTCAAGCTCCATTTGTAGAGTCAGACAACTTTGTCTCAAATTATTAGGGTACATCCCCACCACGGTTGGGACAACTATTCCTTAAATTCTTAGCGTGGTTTTGTCTCGACATATTACTGCCAGATCCATGTGCACAACTTCATCCCATGCTCCGATCTCAAGTTATAATCAGTTCTTTGTCACTTTTGCACTACATAATTCAATCAATTCCTTTCCATTTCAAATAAGAAGATGAGATCAACTTATGAATCCCATTTCATTCAGAATTCTATCTTCTTCTTAGGAGGTTGAATCTAGTGATTTTTCCTCTCCTCTTTCAATGTAATTAGGTAAAAAGTGTTTGAAGGGAAATCCATAATGAAACTCTCATCTCTCCTTGGAGGGAAAGGGTATTTTTCCTCTTGATCTCTCATTCACACATTTTTCAACCATCAATACACTTTGGTGACATTACAAAAACAATTAAATTTCTATGTGCCTATAAGCTTTAATTTGGGCCCTTTGATCATATAGATGGCATGAATATGGATGTGCAAGATCATGCCACATAGCCTTTCATAGGGCTCAATAAAAGTTTTTAACGCCACCGTCTAATTCAGCCTTTCGGAAAATCTAGTGGTTGTGATTGGGAAATGTATCGGGCGAGGTTCACATTGTATATTGCTACTTTAATACACATGAAACTTTATCACTTTATGTTTCTATGAAATGACAAAGGAAATCACCATTTCATGGCTTTTAAATCTCCTTCATATCGTATCACTATGAAGCAGAAAAATCTCTATGTAATTGGGCCCTGTGGTGACGTCCAACATAGGTCCCACCTCATCTAGCATTCGTTAAGACTTGGCACTTCATCCAAACACTTTTCTTCCTCTCACCACATTTGGAAGCTTGGCAGAAAAAGACCTTCACCATTTCATAGACCGAGTCCCACCTTGGGGTGAGACCATTGTGAAATGGAAAAAATACCTAAGTAACTATCGTACCTTTCATGATTTCATGAGGAGGGCCTAAGTGCTTATGTGTCTTTGGAAAACCATGAATCCTTTTGTCACTTGCCAACTCACTACCAATTTTGATAACTTTTACACCTTTTTTGCTTATTCACAAGGGGGATGGAATATTCCTTTATGCTTTTGTGAAACAACAAAATGCCTTAGGTTTTTTTTGCTAGTTCATGGGGAAACAAAATAAGAAACTTCCTCATCTTGTGAAATGGTGAAAGCCTTGGAGCTTTGCGGACCGCTAAAATGGAAAAAGGGGGAAATAAGCCCTACACAACTTAGGACCCTAAAGTCGGTGGAAACTTAAGTGACTTGACTAGCTAAGGTGGTAAGCACAAAATAAGAACTTTTAAGCCCAAATAGAATAAAAGGTATAAAACCTTTATGTTTTAGGGTTTTAGGGATTATTTAGGGGTTTTTCGTAGGGTTTTCTTAGCCATTCCATCTCACTAAATAGGGGCTCTTGTGAGCTAAGAGATATAAAATACAAACTACCCAAACCAATTAGAGAAATTTGTTGAATAGAAGGTCTATCAAACTACTAAACTCGAAAGGATAGCTAACATAAAATCTCTAATATTCTCTACAAATTCTCTTCTTGAGGACGCGTGTGTAGATCTAGGATGATAACCTGGCATGTTAATATCCCATATAGACATAACATAGAGATGTACACAGAAAGTACATAATGACTAAATTAAAAAATATAAGAAATTCTAAATAATATAAATGCATCTAAATAACAATGTTAACAAGAGACTAAAAAAAAGATTAGGTTTATGAACAATCACCCACTTGAAGCTTCTAGTACAACAACTCTTCCTTTAACAAAACCTACATACAAAAAGAGAAGAAAATGTTGGGGCTATGTTTAAAGGTCTACCATAGTCAAACTCTTGCTTTGATGTTTCCATCTTCATATTGAACCAAATAGATAGATAAATTAAAATGATAACGGAATGAAAATAAATACAATAATACATATGATAAATGGAGATAGAAAGAGGATAATAAACTCCCCTTCCACACCCAAAGAAAAAGAAGAATAATGAGACTCTCTCCATAGAATTGAGATATTAAGAATCTGAAGCATGAATATTATTGTGTGAGAGAGAGAAAATCATGAAAATTGAGCCAAGAGTATTGAAAGTTGTAAGTAAAATGTTCAAGAGAGTGAGAAATATAATTCCAGTACTCTCGAGCTTGATCCCAAATGCTAGAGACTGAAAATGAGCTTCTAAAGGCCAAGTATGCATGCTAGAAGTGAAATTGATATTGGTGGGTGTAGGAAGAGGTGCTACAAGCTCTACCAATCATAGGTGTGATGCTCAAATGACTACATTTAGTCTATAGATTCAGGGGACATTAGTGTGTTGCATGGATACTTGCATAATGTTCTAGTGTCCACGAGTCAAATAGTCAATGAAGTCGGGTAAAGGCTGAAACCAAGACGAACAAGGTAGGCTAGTCAAACAAAAAGATGAATGAGATGAAGGATATCCCTAATAAGTATAAAGTAAATATGCCTATGTATCATACAATCAGGTAGGGTGCACTTTAAGACACTATACACATATGGTAGCATATATAATCACAACTAATAAGTAAATATTTTAAATAAACACTAAGAGTAAACTCAAAACTTTTATCCATAGTAATTAATATGGAATTGCATAATGGATTTTACCTCCACATAGCATAGGAGTCTATGGTTCACTCCAAGAATCATCATTCCTCACTTTTAGGGCTTCAAGAAGGGAAAAACACTCCCAACTTAATAGTTATTACTTGAGAAAGAAAATTCAAGCTAAGATGTCAGTGCATGAGTGAAATATCCTATCACATTGGTAAAGTATATTCCATAGGGAAACAACTATCTAGTCCTTAGGATGTACCGATGTATAAGTAATGATATATTAAGGTAACCTATTTCAAATTAACCTCATTATGCCACAAATCTACAATATAAATTGGAAATACATCCATCATTGGCCCATGTAAGGAGTAGTTAAAAACTGAGCTTGAGTCATGGAAAGTGACAACTATATGAAGCGAAATATTTAGTCAAATATGATGATGAGGGGATTTCATTGGAAACCTATATCATGTTGCAAAAAATGAGTACTTTAACTCAAGTATCTTCTCCCATGACTCATAGATAAGATTCCACATATCATCATTTAGGTAGGAATAACAAATTTGAAAACTATATAAAATAACAATGAGAGAGTGAAGAAGGTGGAGGTGGGGTGTTGGAATCCAAGAACACTGAGAGGGGGGAGGCTGAATTAGTGTTCTACCAGATTGATTAATTTTAACCTTATTAAAACATGCATACACCAACCAGTATACCAGTACATATAGAATTGAAAGAAGTAGAGCAACAAATAAACCAATCACATAAATTAATATCATAACACACAGAATTATACGTGGAAAACCATGGTGGGATTTATGACCCACAATATCAATCCACTGGCCATATGAACGGATGTTATAAAATATAGGGACCTACACTTGCAGGAAGGATTACAACCTAGAGCACACTGCTCAATCACAAAAGGAGCCTCACTGACTAAATACAAATCCAAACTATGATCTAAAGAAATGATTGAACTACAAAGATAGCATCTTCTATGCCTAAATATAGTTTTGGTTAAGCTCTGTCTATTCAGTTTTGAAACCGTAAACCCTTTACTGGAATACCCCTTACATAAATATCCTAATATACATGATCTCTCTCATATGATTCGCATCTCCTTCACTATTTCTTTCTAATACATATTCTCATCCATATCATATCATATCATGTCATATCAAAGTGATCTAATCAACTAACCTACATACCCTTTACAATCTATCATGCCTTATGTCGGCTTATAGAGATAAATACAATATCAATATACATGTTGGATAGATAACATAAATACATGAATTTCAAAAACAATTGCCGATGCCAGATCCAAAAGATGTCGACCTCCAATACTGATAACTTGATTCTAAACCATGTCAACCTGCCTTGTTGATAACTAAAGAATTTCTTTCAACTTGTCGGTGTCAGTGTAGTGTCTATGAAATGCTTGTCAGTACACAACTAACCCAAAATATGAAACTAGAATAAATTGCCATGTTGCCATCAATGACAACATAGTGAAATTAACCAATTGAGTGTCAATTGCCAACAATCTCCCCCTTTGGCATTGATAGCAACACTCATGTGAAAAATGTTCATGGTTTCCAGCTATCGGTTTCATCCTGAAGCTACTCCCCCTGAGTTGAACATTCATCTATGATCAAAATAAAAAATACTCCATATCTCCCTCTAATGTATACAACTATCTTTTTTCTTTTTCACATCTATATCACTCCCCTTTTGACATCAATGCCATCAAAATTTCCAAAAAGAGTACCAAAAATCCAAAACTAGGATGAAGAATGAAAGATACTGTATAGTGAATATCCCAAAAATACCTTACCGGAGCTTAATATATTTAAAAATTTCTAGATAGGCATTCTCCGAAAGCTCTAGATAAGTATCCCAACCAGATTTGAAAGTGCTGAAAATAGATACAAGTCCATTTAGCATATGGGCAAATGACTTTATCTCATTTAACTATGCCCATGTGGGCTTACCAACTAGATCTATACACTCCTTATGTACACCAAGTGAAACCAACTAGGGACTCACCAAACCTCTAAGACTTCTCACTCTTCTTATGATTTTGTACTTTTCCTTCTCAAGAGAAAAAACTTTGGCTTCCAAAACCAAAAATTGACCATCAATGGATGCAATTAATGAATTCCATCCATCAAAAGAAATGGCTATACCTGCAATTTTCTCCTGAGATTCCTTAATCCTCTTATCCAAATTAACTGTAAGTAAATCTGTGTTACAACATACTCTGTAAATATTTGTACACTGCATTAAAGAATTATCTATCAATTTCAACTTATCATTGATCTTCTTCCTCTCATACTCAATCACCTGATCAAATGTAGCTCTTTTTGCCTGTGTGAACCTTTTGAGTGCATGCCAATTTGAAATCTGCTGCAAGGACTGATCCTTTGAAATATATTCAGTGATTATCTTAAGCTTGCCAGATGGGCTTGCTTCATTTCCAAACTTGCAGTCTGGGACTACTCTATGCAAAACAGTGATAGACTGGTCAATAACCCCTTTATCCATAGATCCCTCATACATAATTTTTTGTACAACCATCATCATGAGTTCAGTATAACTCATATTGGTTATGCTTTTCTTTTCAACCAAGTGTCAATTGACAACAATGATGGACTCACTACAGGTTCCCTTCTTGATTCTGCTTTCTTCTCCTCTTATGATTTAACCTTTATAGTTTCCGCACTTGCACTGATGGCTTCACCACTTGGTGCAGTCTTAGTAAATGTCGATTCCTCCCTAGGAACTATAACCTCATCCTATACATTTATATTCGGTGGACTGTTGTCCTCAACATTAGTACTATGTACATTAGCAACCTTTATACTCTTAGTATCTCAGCATTTTTTTGTATAGTTATTTCTACCTGGGGATCAATTTCCACTATCTTAATGTTTTTCAAAATTGAGGGTGAAGTACCCATAATACCCTTTCCTTTCCCTTCAACTGGGATGTCTGCAGTATCTATCTTATTTTCTGGTGAAGTATAAAAACCATGGTTCTCTTCAAAGAACATAACCCATGCCTTATGGGTCTCCTTGAGTATCTCATAGCTATAGAGCTTACATTTCATTTCTCATGACCATGTTCTCCTAACTCAACTTCTGACACTATTCCTTAAGTGCATCCTTCTCTTCATTATCCTGATTTTGCAAAAGTTCCTTCCTCCTAGCTTGAATAGATGAAAACCTCTCCTATACGACAAGAATGAATTCCTTAGAGAGATTCAATTCACCTTGTAGATTTAAGTTCTTCAACCTTTCAGTATCATAATCTTCAAGTGTCACCTCAATTTGCTTCTCCAAACTCATATCCATGGATTCTGGATTCAGGATCTTGCTCAAGGTGTTAAACTTCTTCTGAGACACAAGGCTCTGATACTAATTGTTGGAATCCATGAACACTAAGAGGGGGGGTGAATCAGTGTTCTATTGGATTAATTAATTTTAACCTTATTAAAACATGCATACACCAACCAGTATACCAGTACATATAGAATTGAAAGAAGTAAAGTAACCAATAAGCTAATCACATGAATGAATACCATAACACACATAATTATACGTGGAAACCTCAAAGAGGAAAAACCATAGTGGGATTTGTGACCCACAATATCAATCCATTGGCCCTACGAAGATATATTACAAAATATAGGGGCCTACACTTGTAGAAAGACTTACACCCTAGAGAACACTGCTCAATCTAAAAGGAGCCTCACAAACTACATACAAATCTAGACTACAATTTGAAGAAATGATTGAACTGCAAAGATAACATCTTCTTTGCTTGAATACAATTTCGGTTAAGGTCTGTCTATTCCAGTCTGAAATCCTAAACCCTTTATCAGAATACCCCTTACATAAATATCCTCACATACATGATCTCTCTCATATGATTCACATCTCTTTCACTATTTCCTTTCTAATACATATTTGCATCCATATCATATCCTATCATGTCGTATCAAAATGATCTAACCAACTGACCTATATACCTTTAAAATGTATCATGCCTTATGTCGGCTTACAAAGATAAATACAATATCAATATACATGTTAGCTAGATACGATAAATACATGAATATAATTTTTTTTTGCCGATGCCAGATCCAAAAGATGTCGGCCTCCAATATCAATAACCTGATTCTAAACCATGTCGACTTGGATTGTTGGTAACCAAAGAATTCCTTTCAACCTGTCAGTGCGGGTGCCGGTGCTGGTGCCGGTGTCGGTGTAGTGTTTGTGAAGTGCCCGACGATACAAAACTAACCCAAAATATGAAGCTGGAATAAATTGCTATGTTGCCATCAATGAGAACATAGTGAAACCAACCAAATTAGTGTGAATTTCCAATAGGGGGTGCATTCTTGGATTTATCTTCGGTCATTGTTATACTACTAGATTAATATTTCGTCACTCAATTTATCTCCTATCAATTAAATAATTGATAATGTTTCCTCCATGTTACAATCTTAAAAATAAAGTTATGTTTTTAAAGTGTTGCTTGGGCTGAAAATATTTATGAGAAACATAAATAACAAAACTAAGATTAATGAAAAAATATGGGATATTGGGAATTGTAAGTAGCATAACTAGTTTTATTTTATTATGAATGATCTATTTGTTCATGTTGGTCATATTTATGAAGAACAAAATTGACTTCCATTTATTAGACCCATTTCTTTTTATTAAACATTCATTTCATAAGTAGAGTTTTGAAATCCTATATTTACTTCATTGTTAAATAAGTTACCCTTGTGTGTTTCTTGATGTTTTAGCTCAAAATTTTCCATACGTCTCTCCTACTAATAATTTTTCATTGTGTGGAATATTTCTATTCGTGAAATAAATATAATTTCTTTCTTATCCTTTTCATCAAATTGTATTTGATATTATTTCCATTATATTCTTTTTTAGTACTCGTTAATCTCACTTTCTCTTTCTATATCTACTCGTTATCATTTTGAATATGTAGATCAAATTTATCCTATGTAATGCTCGAGGTTCTCACCTCTAGTTGATCTTGTGAATTACTAATCAATAAAAATCAACATTTATATCATAAGATCACAACAACAACAAATATACCTAATTAACTCACAATACAATATGATCATACACAATGAAAATAATATCATTAAAACAAAGTACGTATCTACAAAAATAATTATTAAGGATAAAATCTATATCATTAAAATGAAATATGTATCTATTAAAATAATTATTATTATTAGGGAGAAACTTTAAAATTAAATAAAAAACTTAGAAAAATATATTTTCAAGTCCCATTGAACTAAATAAAAGGTGCTCATGAGTGTTTTATATATAAACATCTAAATTTAGTCCCATCATACCTTTTGTCACATTATTATGAGAAATTTTCAATTTCTAAGCATGCGCACTCCCCAAATATACCTAGAAGTTTCCTCAAAGAGCTAACCCATTTTCATAGCTACAAAAAAATCACATACATTACTCTTACTCCATTTCTATATTGGAAATCTATGAAATATCTTTTTTTTTTGGGCTATTATAAGACTATTTATATTATAATAATTTGTTATTTGTGATGAATTCTATTTGAGTGAATACATTGTTTCTCGATACAATCACTAGTTTTATGATTTATAAAAGAAACATTTCATCATTGTCGCATTTATATATAGTTGGCATTAAAACATTAATTGAAGCATACAAGGATATTTTGGACCACCCATTACATGTCCTAACACACTTCAACAAATAAAATGTATTGCATATCATTAAATTTATACTAGAATATCATCCTAGTGAGGTTTTCATTAGTAGCCTCCATCATGATCCTAATATTTCAATGTTCTTTCATCTAAAATATTGACAATACACTATGAATCTTTCATCCTATTTCACTTTCTACTAGTCACCCATGGCTTGATAAGAGAGTGTACTAAAAACTTAATATAACATTCTAAGAAATAGAAATTAGTTTATCATTTTATCCTTTGGTTATTTTTAATAGTTATTTTTTGTCTACATAGGTTGATCACCCTTCCTTTATGTCTTTCTATTATTGTATATGGGAGTTTCTTCTTTTATATTTGATAGGAAACTTCAATTCCTTGCATTTTTTTTTGCCTCATTACAAGGCGACAAGTTCTTACAATATGAACACTAGCAACCTACAATAAATAATGCAATTACTATTTGGAAGAATATTGTTGTTGAATATTATCTCTCAAATGACAATGTGTAATCTAAAAAAAATAATTAGGATCCTCCTTTTATAATTGGTTTTATTTATTTGTCTTCTTAACTATTTATTAGTATTATAATTGTGTTTATGAATACCCACATTTTATTACTTAATTTTTTATTTTAATTTGATAAATCAGGAGAGGGCACCAACTGTTACATAACAACCAATAGGTCGAATAGAAGGATCTCAAAATTAGTGAGATGACCGAAAAACCAAAAAAAATGAAACCTATTGAAAGATAAGAATCTTCTAACTAGAGGAGTGAACTAGAGGGGAACTATTGTATCATATCAAATAGAACATGCATGTTTTCCAAAGGATCCTGAAACCTAAGACCAAAGTCACCTTGGCCATAATCAAGGAGAGAGAAAACTAGGTTTTGTAAAGGATCCATAAACCTTTCATGCTCAACGACACTTTGAATTGTAGGAAAAGTAGTCGAAGAATGACCCAAAATAAAGAGAACCATCAGATTTTGAATGTCACCCTAAAACCTTTTATGGGTGAACGCAATACAAACACCATATTTGTAGGAAAGGAAAGGGTTAGATAGGATCCTTAAAAACCTCTAGATAAAATCTCCAACAACCACAACAACTGGGTTTGCCTCAATAGGCCCATTATCAACTAAACACTCTTCTAGGAAGAGAAAAACTGGCAAGTCCATCTCAAAAGAATCATCATGCATATGTATGAGAGGAAGGGAGCCCTTACTACTGCAATCCACGTCAATAGTAATAATAGCAACAAAGAAACCAACAACCTCTCTCAATGTAAACAAGGTAGCAGAATGGAAAGTAACCTTAACAAAGTCCACCTCTATAGGACTATTGGAATCCAAGAACACTAAGAGGGGGGGTGAATCAGTGTTCTACTGGAATGATCAATTTTAACCTTATTAAAACATGCATACACCAACCCGTATACTAGTACATATAGAATTGAAATAAGTAAGGCAATCGATAAGCCAATCACATAAATGAATACCATAACACATAATTATATGTGGAAAACCTGAAAGAGGAAAAACCATGGTGGGATTTGTGACCCACAATATCAATCCACTAGCCCTATGAAGAGCTATTACAAAATTTAGGGGCCTACACTTGCAAGAAGGCTTACAGCTTAGAGAACACTGCTCAATCACAAAATGAGCCTCACTGACTACATATAAATTCAGACTACAATCCAGAGGAATGATTGAACTGCAAAGATAACATCTTCTATGCATGAATACAATTTCAATTAAGCTTTGTCTAAAACCCTAAACCCTTACCGGAATAACCCTTACATAAATATCCTCACATACATGATCTCTCTCATATGTTTCAAATCTCTTTTATATTCCAAAACCTTACACACTCTCATGTAAAATATCAAAATGATCTAATCAATTGACCTATATACCCTTTACAACTAATTATGCCTTATGTCGGCTTACAAATATAATGAAAATATAAATATACATATCAGCTAGATAACATAAATACATCAATAGCAAAAAAAATTGCTGATGTCAGATCCAAAAGATGTCGGCCTCTAATAACAATAACCTAATTATAAACCATGTCAGCCTACATTGCCAGTAATCAAAGAAATCTATCCAACTTGTTGGTGTTGGTGAAGTGTCTGTGAAGTGTCTTCCAGTACACAACTAACCCAAAATATGAAGCCGAAACATGTTGCCATGTTGCCATAAATTAAAACATATTAAAACCAACCAATTGAGTGTCAATTGCCAACAATCTCGCCCTTTCGCATTGATGGCAACAATCATGTGAAAAATGATCATGGTTTTCATCTATGGGTTTCATCCTGAGCCTGCTCCCCCAGAGCTGAATAATCCATCAATACAAAATACTCTATACCTCCTGAATATTTTCACCTATACTTCCCCTAATGTATACCTCCTGAATATTTTCACCTATACTTCCCCTAATGTATACAACTCCCTTTTTCTTTTTCACATTAATATCTCTCCCCCTTTGACATCAAGGCCATCAAAAATTCCAAAAAGAATACCAAAAACTAGGATGAAGAATGAAAGACTATACAATGAATATATCCCAAAATATCTTACTAGAGCTGGATGTATTTGAAAATATCCTACTAGGCCTTCTCCAAAAGATTTAGATAGGTATCCCAACCAAATTTGAAAGTGTCAGAAATAGATACAAGTCCATTTAGCATATGGGCAAATCACTCTTTCTCATTAATCTCTACTGGTGTGGGCTTACCAACTATATCTATACACTCCTTGTTATGTACACTTAATGAATCCAACTAGGGACTCACCAATCCTCTTAGACTTCTGGCTCTCCTTATGATTTTATCTTTTTCCTTCTCAAGAGAAAAAACTTGGGATTCAAAAACAAAAATCTGACCATCATTAGATGTAGTCAATAAATTCAATCCATCAAAATAATTGGCTATACCTGCAATCTCCTCCTAAATATCCTTAATATTTTTATTTGACTCAACTATGAGTAAACCTATGTTACAAAATAATCTATAAATATTAGTACACTTCCGCAATGCATTACCTATCAATTTCAACTTATCATTAATCTCCTTCCTCTTCATCTCAATCATTTGATCAAATGTAGCTCTCTTTTCTTGTGTGAACATCTCCAGTTCTTCTCAGTTTGATATCTATTGTAAAGACTGAAAAATCCTTTAAAATGTACTCTGTAATTGTCTTAAGCTTGTCGGATGGGCTCCCTTCTTTGTCAAACTTGCACTCAGGGACTAGTTTATGCAAAATAGTGATAGACTGATCCATGACCCCTTTATCCATAGATCCCTCCTTTATCATTTTCTATGCAACCATCATCATGAGTTCAATAGAACTCATCTTTGTTATGCTTTTCTTTTCAACTTGCGAGGTGTCAGTTGACAACAATGATGGACTGACTACCGGTTCCTTTCCGGATTCCCCGTTCTCTCATTCTGGTGGTTTAATCTTTATAGCTTCATCACTTGCACTAGTGGCTTCGCCACTTGGTCTAGTCGTAGTAACTATCGGTTCCTCCCTAGGAATTGTAATATCATGTTGTACATTAGTATCTATCGGGGACTCAATATTTACTATCTTAATGTTTTTCAAAATTGAGGGTGAAGTACCCATAATACCTTTACCTTTCCCTTCAACTGAGATGTCTGTTGCATCTGTCTTAGGTTCTGATGAAATATAAAAATCATGGATCTCTTCAAAGAACTCAACCCATTCCTTGTGGGTCTCCTTTATTACCTCATTGACCCTACCTAATATAAGATTGATTATTCTATGCTTGTTGTTAAATATTTTCCTATCTGGAACCTCAAGTGTCTTGCCCATTGTGTCTAGAGCAATAGAAACACAAAAAAATAACAAGTCTTGAATCTTTATATGCCCATCCTCTTACATTGCTGATAATCTCCTAGAATCTAAAATGTCATAAAACTATGCTGGTATTTTGTCTTCAATTTCTAACAAGGCTTTCTTATATATATCCAAATAGAATAAAATTGATTCCTCTACTTCTATTTGTTCATCAATATCTAAATGTTCATAATAAAACTATACATTCTTTAATATACCATCTTTAGTAATTTCATCAACTAACTCTGCACAAGTCTTTGGTGGAATAATAGTTACATTACTAGATTCAATTGTAAGATCAATGCCATCTTTCTTCTTTCTCCTTCTAGTATCGGATAGGGCTAAAGGTGTTTCTTTTGGTGCTCTTTTCTATGTCGGTACCTTGATAGTAACTTTCCTAACGAGTTGCTTCTTAGCTTCTACCTTAGTCTCTTTAGTTTTCTTCCTCAATACCCTTTTGAATGCCAAGGGTGTGTCATCCTCAGATCCAGAATCAGCTGCAATTGGCTCAATGAATATTTTGGGCTCTTTCCTTTTCCTGCCATTCTCTGGGACAACATCAATCAATGCTTTGATCTCCTATGAAACCTTTTCAAAAAAATTAGTTGTCTTTCCCTCCTGCTTCTCTCTCTTCT
Source organism: Cryptomeria japonica (assembly GCF_030272615.1). Taxonomy (NCBI): domain Eukaryota; kingdom Viridiplantae; phylum Streptophyta; class Pinopsida; order Cupressales; family Cupressaceae; genus Cryptomeria; species Cryptomeria japonica. Next base: position 242,269,175 of record NC_081405.1, on the reverse strand, counting down.
TCTGGTTGAACTTAGTTTCAACATCTTGCTTCTTATGCTTAGCAATGCCAAAGGTTTTTATAGTTTCATCAATAGGTGCCTCAATTAGCATTTGTGCATAAGCATCAATAATCTGTGCATCAACTTCATAACCCATTTCCTCAATCTAAATCTTCTGAGGCCTTACAACTTCCATCAGAGTTTCATCTTTCTTGACCATGAAGCATATCTTGGTTGAGTACTTCTCAACAATGTGCTTTGAAACCCTTATCCTAGAATTCATAGCCTTTTTAAATATTTTAAAGTAACCCCACACTTTGTCATCTCTCTGACTACCCAATATAGTAATTGATTGTTTGAATTGCCTCCCTACTGGGATATCGAATGCCCATTTTCTCTTCCCAAAACTGGGAGTCTCATTGATGAAAATAACATTAAACATAAAATTAAGTTACCTTATCATAATGTTCCTTTCTTTTCTCCTTTGATCTTTCCTAGATTAATCAATAATTCATCCAGCATCCAACCATATAAATCTAACTTCTCATTCTCCCTCATCATTTTATGAGCTCAATAAATGCAGGAGCTAGAAATAGAACCCAAATGGTTTAACTGAGTTACCTTGTAATTGATGAGAATGCTTCTGAATCTGATATCTATGTCAGTGATAGTACTAATCCTCATTGATCGCTTGTCTGATATTGCACTGGTAATCTTGTTGACTTGATCATTTGAAACTTTCTTCTCTGCATGTTGTCCAACCTACGATAAACTGATGATTTCCCTAATGGCCTCCCTCATAATCTTATATGGTCTATCCAATTAGATAAACTCTCCATGCACTTTTCTCAAAACATACCTAATAATTTCATCTTCAAATTTTGAAATATCTAGAATGTCGGTAAACCCTAAATCCACAATACGCTAGTATTCGAGCTTAATCTTTCCAGAATCTCCTATTACCTCATTCATGTACATGCTCTTAATATCAGTAATTCTTAAATCTTAAATATGATAGTGAATGTAATCTCTTACATCTTCAACATATACAAATCCTTCTGAGACACAAGAAAAAGTGCCAACATGAATCATCCAAGGTAGCAACATGCGAATATCACTTGAAAATCAGCCTGGGATGGTCCTTGACCTCAACAATAGATGAATTTGCAACAAAAATAGGTACAAATGATGATCCCACTTCCATGATTGAAGATAAATACCTGCGAATAGCTACTGATGAAAAACCCTAAAGACCTCTTCCAATCATTGGTGAAATCGCTCTTGAGATGATATCGATTGCTCTGAATCGCCTTAGACTACCTTTGAATCGCTCGAAATGCAAATTGATAAAAAATGACATGAATTCTACCTTTTAGCCTCCAAAAAACCCTAATCCATAATTTATCTTAATGACTTATGGTGGAAGATGCCACAACTCAATCAAACATCTCCATGGCGGATAAGCATCTCCAGTGTCTGGAACATCTTCAAGAATCTCTTCCCGTGATATATGCAGTATCTTCATGAATTTTCCTACCCCTAAGGAATTTTCCTTAGATATAGGATGAGCTTCCTACCAGTGCAGGAGCAACCTCCTCTGTCGGCTGAGTAACCGGTGCATTTCCATCTACTGATTGTTCTTCTGACTTCCTGACCCATCTCTGGGTATGATCTTGCCAGATTTCACTAACCTTCTCTTTTCCTTTCTCATTTGATCCTTCATTACGAATCGATGGATTTCTTCTTCTATAGAACTTAGGAATATTTCTAACCTTATTAGATGCATAACATGTAACACTGTTCTTTTGAATTACTTAGCTAAAATTAGTGTAATTGCTTGACCTGAACTGATTAGCCATATGTCCAAATTTTACACATGCATAACATTTAACATTCATTCTACAATCTTATGTCTTATGACCATACTTATTACATTTATAACATTGACCGAGAGCAGAATCAAGGTTCTGATTTCATCTATTTTTACATTACCTAGCCATGTGATGAAATTTATTACAAAAAAAGCATATACCATTAAATTTATAAGCATTAAACTTCCTTACCAATGCCTTATGGTTTTGATCTTCATTTGTAGTGCCAAAACTCTGACCTTGTGCAAATCCAAGTCCATTGGAATCTCCATTCTACCTTTGTCTCTTCAATAACTCATCTAGTTGTGCTAAAATAATCTTGAATTTTTCTTTATACTCACTTGCAATAGTCAAATTATATCTCAGAATTATCATTTGTCTCTCAAGATCTTGTTCATTACTCTGAGATTGTACTAAATTAGTTCTCATCATATCATTTTCATGAACCAACCTTCCACATTCTTCAAATTTGTTTTCCAGAGATACAACAAGATTTTCTTCCTTTTTCTTCTGGTCTTCAATCTCTTTATAAATCCTCATAGTTATGGCTTGCATTTCATTTCTCATAACCATGTTCTCCTGACTCAACTTCAGACATCTCTCATTAAGTGCATCTTTCTCATTATTATCCTTATTCTACAAAAGTTCCTTCCTCATAGCCTGAACATATGAGAGCCTCTCATGTAGAACAAGAATGAATTCTTGAGAAAAATTCAATTTATCTTGTAGCTTCAAGTTCTTCATCCTTTCAACATCATAATCTTCAAGTGCCACCTTAATTTGCTTCTCCAAACTTATATCCATGGATTCCCGATTTAGGATCTTCCTAAAGTAGTTAAACTTCCTCCGAGGCACAAGGCTTTGACACCAATTATTGGAATCCAAGAACACTGGGAGGCGGGGGGGGGGGGGGGGGGTGTGAATCAGTGTTCTACCAGAATGATCAATTTGAACCTTACTAAAACATGTATACACCAGTCGGTATACCGATACATATAGAATCAAAATAAGTAAAGAAACCAATAAACCAATCACATAAATGAATACTATAACACACAAAATTATACATGGAAAACCTCAAAGAGGAAAACCCATGGTGGGATTTGTGACCCATAATATCAATCCACTGGCCATATGAAGAGATATTACAAAATATAGGGGCCTGCACTTGTAGGAAGGCTTATAGCCTAGACCACAATACTCAATCACAAAAGTAGCCTCAGTGACTACATACAAATCTAGACTACAATCCGGAGAAATGATTTAACTGCAAAGATAACATCTTCTATGCCTATATACAGTTCCAGTTAAGTTTTATCTGTTCCGGTCTGAAACCCTAAAACCTTACTAGAATAACCCTTACATAAATATCCTCACATAAATGATCTCTCGCATATGTTTTGCATCTCCTTTACATTCCATAACCTTACACACTCTCATATGATATATCAAAATGATCTAATCAACTGACCTATATGCCCTTTACAATTCATTATGCCTTATGGCGGCTTACAAAGATAATTACAATATGAATATATATGTTGGCTAGATAATATAAATATATGAATATCAAAAACAATTGCCGATGCCAGATCCAAAAGATATTATCCTCCAATACGGATAGCCAGATTCTAAACCATGTTGGTCTCCATTGTTGGTAATTAAAGAATCCAACCTACTGATGTCGGTGAAGTGTTAGTGAAGTGTTTGCCAATACACAACTAACCGAAAATATGAAGTTGAAACATATTATCATGTTGCCATCAATGACAACATATTGAAACCAACCAATTGAGTGTCAATTGCCTACATAGACATCTAAGGAAAGAAGAGCGATTAGCACCACTAGAACCCTTACCACCTTAACAAGGAATATCAAAGTCAAAGCCCAAAGGGAGGGAGTGCAACCACCAAGAAAACCATCCATAAAATGGGAAACCAAGTCTCTCACCAAGCACAACCACCCATCATCCACAACTACCTCCTCTGAAGAATGAAACAAGGGGAATGCCTAAAGGAAGGTAACAAATGAATGCAGCGGTAGGTATTGAGCCCATAGGGAGTGGATATAGATCTACAAACCTTCATCAAAAGAGACGAGCTAGGGATAGACTTATGATGAAAACAATAGCCATAGAAAAAAGAGCATAAAAGAAACTCTTAACCTTATCTAGGCACGGGGAAAAGGAGAACCGAGTTATAGCACCAAGAAGCATAGAATCCTCTCATAGGCAAAAAATATGGCACAACTTTCTAAGAGACACCAAAATCCATAGAGCCAGGATGAGTAAGGTAGAAGCCAATAAACAACAAGTGTTGTTGGCATTCTAATGCAGTTTTGTATGACCGGTGAATGACATGGTTGTCATTGTTGGCAACATCATCTCTTAAGTCTTCATAGTCTATCAGTGGTAAGTAGGTCGGGTAGCCGTGAGCAGTGAGTAGACCGACAAATAGCAAGTAGACTGACAAGCAGTAAGTAGACTGACAAATAGCAAGTAGACTAAAAAGCAATAAGTAGACCGATAAGTCGTAAGTAGATTGGGTAGCAGTGAGTAGACTGATATAGAAGAGGTCCACTGACAAAGAAAAGAACATATTGGTATACAGGAGGAAATCGGCTAGATAGATTTTGATCAGTACACCGGAAGAGTCTGTAACCGATAGAATGGTAATGTTCAATTAACATTTAGTTAAATTGGAAGTCTTCTCCACTCAGCCAGCAGACTTATCGACATGTTCAACTTTCTTGACAAAGATTCCTATAATGATTTTAGGGGCATCATTTAAGGCATAATAACATAATTTTGAATGAGGTGTTTTGGAGGGAAAAGTTGGCGACAGACTATAGGGTCAATAAATTCACATATCTCATTCTTGAGATAGCTATTGTCAGGGTGATTTGAGAAATGTGAAAGTGTACATAGGGGGAGTTTAAGAGAGTGCAGAGCCAAGTGACAAAGGACCAGTAGTGTGGAATCCAAGGATCAACAAATCAGTAGAGGGTAGAGTTGAAGGTGTATTCAAGAAATCAGTGTTGTCCAGAACAAACACAACCGATGCAGACATAGTGTGTGTATATGGTGAAAATGGATAACAATAATAACAATATTGAAAGACTAAATGAATTCAACCACCAAACCCTAGCCTAACAATGAACAAAGATCCACCATAACATATGAAGATAACCTAAGACAATGCAAAATAACTCAAAATCACAAAGATTATACCATCACATGTCCAATAGGGTTTTGATCTCCATTCTTCCTATCTCCATTAATCTTTTTTGATATGCTTGCTCTCAGATTTTTGTATGCACAAGAGCTCAACAAAGAACGGAATGTGGTTGCAAGTAGGATCGTAGTGTAGCCAAGTTGCATGAAAGATCATTAGGATGTGTTATTAGGATATGTCATTAGGGTTTGTCATTAGGATATGTCATTAGGGTTTGACAATGAAGAAAGCATCTCCTTAAATAGAAGACACAATAAGAAATGGAGGGTTAAGATTGAGAGGTGTAAAAAGAGAGGTCGGCTAGGATTAGAGGGTAGGTAAAAGAAATACCAAAATAATGAAAGAGGTAGGTAGTGTAGGAATTAAGAGATGAATGACATGTGTCATGTGTGGAAAAGGATAATGAATTAATTAAATAAATAAAGATTTATTTAATTAATAGAAGAAGTAGGACAATTAAATAAATAAAATATTTATTTAATTTAGGAAAGGGATAATTTAAATAAATAAATGTATTTATTTAAATGAGAAATAAGGCTAGAAGAGGATAAATGAATTAATTAAATAAATAAAAATTTATTTAATTAATAGAAGAATTAGGCTTAGATAATTAAATAAATAAAATATTTATTTAATTAGACATGACAATTTTGAGTGTCTACAGTGTGATTCTTTAGTTTGATCTGATCACGCTAATGAGTAGCCACTCTAGTAGATCATCTTCAGGTTTCTCTATAATCAGTGAAACTAAAATACCTTAATAGGGTGTACTTTAACAAGTCCCATTGTAAAAATCCCTTAACCGGGTGTCATCTTAATTGATGATCTTAAGACCTTTTGATAAGGCTACCTTTAATAGGGTAAAGGCACTAATAGGCCTTAGTAAAAATCCCTTAACCGGGTGGCACCTAACAATGTCTTTGTAATCTCCTAACAGGGATGGCTCTTTACCGAGCATACTCTAGAAGAGTACAAATTTTTGAGTTACTACTCACACCATGGTTTTCTCCCATTTGGGTTTCCATGAGATAATTCTTGGTGTCATTGTGTTTCTTTTCATTCATGGTTATTCTTCTGCAATAGTTATTTATATTAATGAATGTTAAGCTAGTGATAACTTAAGTTAAAAGTTTTAATTGTGTAAAACTGATAAAGTGTTTATTCACCCCTCCCCTCTCACCGCCGGTTGGGACTAACAATTGGTATCAGAGCCATATTCCTCTAGAATTAAGCTTAATAGCTTGAGGATAAAGATCATCGAAGAATATTGATATCAGAAGAAGATTGATATAGAAAACAAATTTATTGCTCAGCTAAAAGAGAGACTGAGAAAATGTCTTGCAAAAAGAAAGGAATTATCTCAACAACTAAATGAGAGTCACGACATCATAGATCAACTCTCTAAACATAGTGGATCTAAAGAAGTTGAAGAAGCAGTCTCAAAACTCATGGAAAAGAAGAAGAAGTTGACCAAAGAAGTCACACATCTCAAAAGATAACATGAAGGTCAGGCCCTAAGAATGACTAAGATATTAGAAATCAGCAAAAGTGCTGATGAAAGAAAAAGGGAAGTAGAAGAAGAACTGTCAAAGGTTAAAAGAGCCAAGAGGATTGATGAAGATGCTCTAAGAGAAAATGATGTTATCATGATTGAGAAAGATGAAGAAATCCAAATTCTCACTTAGGAGAATAAATATATACATAAGCATCTATATGACAACACAAAAGACAAAGAGAAGATGATGAAAGAGATTGAATAACTAAAGAGTGAGTTGAAACTTGAAAATGAGACAAATGAGAAGTTGAGGAAATTCATTGAAAGCTTTGAGAAGGTAGACAAATAGTTGAAGGATCAAACAAGAGAAAAGGATACAACCGGTCTTGGTTACCCTAGTTCAGGTCCTATGGAAACTCAAGAATCATCTAAATCCAAAAAGATGAAGGATGATAAAAGGAACCATTCAGAAGTGAAAGGCATGAAGTTATCTAAATCCTCCTGTAATCATTGTGGTAAATCAGGTCATCAGACTAATGACTGTAGAAATAAACCAGTTAGTCAAAAGAACAATTTCATATTTTATGGTTACTGCCATAATTGTCATAAGTATGGTCACACTATGTATGAATGTAGATCTCAATCTACAACTATGCCAAATAGAAGAAGCTTTAATGGGCATTGCTTCACATGCAATAAGTTTGGACACAAATATGAAGATGCAAGCTCAAGTCAAATGTATCGAGACAATCATTCAAACTGGTTAATCCTAATAAAAAGAATAATCAGTTCAAAGCTACCTGTTTCACCTATGGTAATATTGGTCATGTTGCAGCAAATTGTAGAGTAAGAATGGGGTAGAGAAATAAAGCAAGACTGTGGAGGAAAACTGGTATGGCATGTTTCAATCACCATAAGATCGGTCACTTAGCTAGAGAATATAGGAATCAATCCTATAACCCATCTGGAAACAATAACTGATCTGGCAAGAAGAAAGGATAAAATAAACCAAAAGGGAAGAAGACAATTGAAGAGGTGAAGAATGAAATGAAAAAGACATGGATCAAGAGAAAAGATAGCAAAGAAGGAGAAAATCTCCCAGAAACCAAGTCATCATGTAATGCCCCGCCAAGAACCCTAAAGGAAAAACATCACAATCTATGCAACTAAGGGTGAAGTAATTTTTTTTTTAAAAGAACAAGTGCTTGTATTAAACCATTGCACATCTAATAACATAGTGGAAGTCTAACTCCCGAATTTCCTAAGGGTCACCAACGAAGATTATTTCATAATAATATTAACACCACGGAAAAACCTACTATTCAACTTTATAGGAAAATTAAATGTTTAAGATAAAATTTCCACAATGAAAGAAATTCAAAGTACTCCAAAGAAATCATTTAATATATACAAAAGAATTAAGTAACTGAAATAGCATGCATTCCAATGTTTCTCTCTTTTATAATATTTGAAAATACATGTTTTCAAAAATTACATCATGAATTAAAATGTTACAAAATGAAGGTTACATAAAGTTTCGATTCAAGATCTCAAGTTTCCAACTGAACAATGGTCATGGACAAGAGCTGGTACATGAACCACGAACCAAGAACATTAGCGAAGCCCTTCCTCGCCTAAAGATACATTCTAGTACATCTGATGGGAACTGACACTACCACCTGACCATGTGATTCCGAAAAGGAACCACCCCACCGTGCTGGAGATAGTAGATAACCCTCAAGCAAGGAAAATAAGATAAGTACGAAAGGACTACAAGACTCCAAACACATCCATGTGATTCAACTCACAAAACACTAGTGACTCTAAGGAGAAAGTGTCATCGCATGTCTTACGGTGGATACCATGGTACAACCTCCATAGGTCCCAGCCCCCATCCTGGGTTATCCTGGTAACCTCTCTCGAACCTCTGGTTCCAATTAAGTGTCATGTGGACCCTACCAATCCTTACATGAAGACAAGGTGGCAAGCTTTCCATTCTAGGCCTTCTCGCTACATTATGAGCCCTGTACTAGTACTCACCTATGTGCGAGGCACTTTATTTTATTTAACATTTATTCTACCCTCCCCTAATCATTTATTAGGTTATCACTTTCTTAACCAACATCCAATGGGTTATCCTATCATCCACTTCGGGCATGGCCCCCGCTTGAAAGCCACTCTCTCTCATAGGACACTACAGGATAGTTCTCTCTACAGAACTCTATGGCGACACAGACAACCATACCTAATCCTGACATACCACAGGTGGAAGATACATAATTACTAACCTAAGTGTAGCGTCCTAAAATTGCGACACTTGCAATTTCGACTGCATTTCGGTCTTCACGATGGCGACGCAACACGGAACCTGAATGGAGACCCCAAAACTTGTCCACGACACCAAAAACTGCATTTTCAAGCACCCTGGCCTGAACCCCAGGACAATCGCGCACAGCGCCCTGGTCCCTGGCCCTATTTTGGGCCCGATCTCTTATGGGACTTCGGGTCTTTTTGTTTGCAAATTGGAAATTATCTTTCCTGGTCGGCCTAAGGTCGGGAAAATAAGTCTATTAACCCTAATTGGCAAGTATATAAACTACATTTTCCTCTCCCATTTGGTTAGATGAATGGATGGAAAATAGATGGAAAAAAGGTGTGAAAACGATATTCAAACATTCAAGCATTCAAGCATTCAAGCATTCCTTCTAAGTCTCCATTCAAGGCTAAGTGTTGCATTCAAGACAAGGATTCAACCATTGAAGAGGAGATCACTTACTACATACTACTACAACATACAACATACAACAACATCTATACCTTCGCACATAAGGATACAAACATCCTTACAACAAGGTATTAGTACTTGTTTTACATTACAGACATTTACATTTACAACATTTCTCATTTCTTGGTTAATTCCAAAATCGGGGTTTGACCTAAAGGCAAACCCCTAATCCCTAACCCCCCAATCGTCTTCGCTTTTCTGTGTGTAGGTTGCAGGTACGCGGCTGAAATTGAAGATCTGGAATCCTTGTGCAAAGACGAACAGATCCCCCTTCGTTTCGCGGATTTTTCGGAGGACCGTGTGCACGCCAGGCGCCATCGTCCTGTCAACTTTCACTCAAATTTGCAGGATAGCGCCGTATCGACATTTTACTGCTAATTCCAGGTCCGCAGCTTCATCCTGTATCCCTATCTCAGTTTATAAGTGAATCTTTCTCACTTTCTATGCATTCCTAGCTTAATTCTTCTATGCACATTCTTTACAAAAGAGGGTAGCCTTGCTGTCTTAACCCTTGAAACGCATTTAGCATCCAATCTTGCATTTTGTGGGATTGGATCTTGTGGGTTTCAACCCCTCTTTTGAATGTAAAGTCTCCCTAAGTGAAAACCATCAACCCTAGCAACCTCCCTTCTCTCTCCTTGGAGTTGGAAGAGGGGAGAGCAACTAGGGTTCGATCGATTTTCCGCTTTATATTTTGGTGAACCCGACGTGAACATCCTTTCTGATTATTCTTGGTTAGATCTGAAAATTGGATTCCTTGATTACATTTCCATGTTTGATCTTTTGCAAATTTTAGAGGTTAATTGCATAAAAACCCTAAATTTTCTTTTTAGTAATTAAGCTTGTGAAATGTCTAAATGTTAATGCTTGTTTCAGATCTACCCTTCTATTACAAATTATCAATTCATATTTGTGCTTTAATTTTGAAAATTAAGTGGTTAAATGTCAAAACCCTAATTTTTGAAACCCTCTTGATTCAACCTTTGTCCGACAATTTCATTGATCAAAACATTTCCAAATCAGCTGTAACTTTGGATTCCGCAATAAAATCACAATATCTCTCATCCCTGAAAATTTGGAAAAAAGTTGCGAGGACCGTGTGCACTCCGAGCGCCATCATCCCCGACATTTTTTCCGAAATTTCGGGAGCTAGATCTTACTGTATTTTCCTGCTAAAATCCAGAATTTTCGCTGATTTTATCAATTATAACACTTTCAAAATTAAAGTCAAAGTTGGGCTTGTGATTGCTTGGATTAGGGCTTCTAAACATTCAAAAATCATTGAAATTGAAATTTTGTGTCAAAATTGTGTTCTTACTGTCCTAAATCTGAAAAGTGTGTTTGCATTCATTCGAAATTTCAATGCTTTATTCAAATTCTTGCAATTTGTGACTTTTGAAATTAAGTGCTTAATTACAACAACTTTAATTTCCGCTTTCAAAATTGAATTTTGTGTGAAATTGAGTCAACTTTTAAATTTCAAAATTTGCATTGCTTTTGGTATTCCCTCTAAAATCATAAAATTCAAAATTTCAGTTTCCCTCTCTTTTTCAAAATTCAAATTTTGCATTTTTCGACAATCTTGGTAGGGTTCAATTTCGAGATTGCAACTTTAATTTGGCCTATCTACAAATCGTAAAATCACTCAATTTTTTCAGATTAGCTCTAAAATCATCATAACTTTCATCCCTACAAATTTCGAAAAAAGTTGCCGGGACCGTGTGCACTCCGAGCGCCACGGTCCCTGACATTTTTTCTAAAATTTTGGGAGATTGTCCTGATTGTATTTAACAGCTTAAATCCAGAAGATTGGCTGATTTTACTGAAAATTGCTACCTCTAAAAATCAAAATTTTCTCTCTCTCTCTAGTGCATGAGTTTTACAACAATAAGCCCTACTTACACTATTCCCGTTAGATGAAGCCGTAGAATTAAGTCTTTCCGAGGTTTAACTACTGAGGAGATGGAACCTAATTTGAATAGCCTTTTTAACGAGGACACGAGTAATTCCTCTAATCCTCCTAATGATGAGGAAGCTCTCCATGAGGTTTCTGTAGAACAACTTTCAAAATTGGATAACCAATTTGACGATTTTCGACAATGGATGTCTCAAGAATACCCCGATAGTCAAGCTCTTCCTTTAATTGAGGGTCTAAAACATATGCTTCAAAGTGATAAGAATGGAATTGATATTTTGCGTGGTATTGCACACATTGTGGGTTCGAATGTGATGCCTATGAAGAGTTGTGCCGAAACTTTAGGTTATACACAACCTCCTACTCAAGTCAATCATTCTATTCCTTTGACGACTCCTATTGCTAGCATACCTACCTTTACATCAAACATAATGACTACTTCTATACAAGACATTCCTCCTATGATCGTCAGTCATGGGGGCAATCCTTCTTCTTCAATTAACCCTCTTCCTTCATTCAATCTGATTTCTTCATTCATTCCTTCAATGAGTGTTCCTATTACATCTTCGCAAATGAACATGACGCAAGGGGGCAATTCATTCAATCATTTCATTCCTCCTTGTAGTGTTCCTCCTTTCCAATCCTCTCCTAGGACTAATTATCATAGTGTCCCGCCACCTTACTCTTTACCTTCTTTCAATAACATAACACCTCCATCTCAATCTAACACATCTAATATGAATTCTTCGACTGAAGCGACCATTAACAATCTTGCACAAACTGTCTCTTCTTTACAGCAACAAATTGCCTCTATGAATCAATCTAAGTTTAGTGTGCCCACATTTGATGTTGCGAGCCCACTCTCTCTTGACATTGTTCGAGCTATCCCTCCTAAACATGTTGAAATCCCGCATTTGGAGCTTTATAATGGTAAAGGTGATCCTCTAACACATGTTAAGACCTTTCAAACAATTTGTACCGATTTTGCTTATGACCAAAGGTTGCTTGCAAAACTGTTTACTAGAACATTAAGAGATAAAGCCCTACAATGGTATTGTTCGTTGCCTTCTTATTCTATTACTTCTTTCGAACAACTTGCAAATGCTTTGATTCAACAATTTCAAAACAATATAAGTTCGAAAGTTACTTTGATTGATTTAATGCATTGTAAACAAGGTGTTAAAGAAAAAGCGACTGATTTCATTGGTAGATATAAGCATTTGTATGCTCAAATTTATTTTCCAGTGCCTGACAATGATATTCAAAGAATCTTTATTTCTAATTTACAAAAAGATATTCGAGACAAACTTCTGTTTTCTGAGTTTACTTCTTTCCAACAGTTGTGTGCAACTCTTCACAATTATCAACTGACCGTGAGTCAAATGGAACAATCACATCCTATGGCTCCGAGTGATAAGGGTGATAGCAGTCAACAACCATTTGAAAAGTTTAAACCGAATAGAGATTCCATCAAATTCAATGAAAACATCATCAACAACAATGTGAATGCAGCATCAGGTGTGCCTCCTATTTCTAAATTTTTCAAGAAAGAAAGAAAGTATACTCCTTTGAATGAATCATTGCATAGTATTATGAATAAGTTATTGGAACAAAATGTGCTTACTCTTCCTCCTATAAGGCAAATTGATCCTGCAAAGATTACTTCACCTTATTTTGATAACAAATCTTTTTGTCAATTTCATTGTCAACCTGGGCATGATACTGAAAAATGTTTTTCTTTAAAGGGTAAAATTCAAGACTTGATTGATAATAATACTATCTCTGTTTCTGGAGTGAATGATAAAGGCAACACATCTGTAGCTCCTCCTAACCAAAGTCTTCAGATTTTTACTAATCCATTACCTTCCCATACCTCTAATGCGATTGAGACTAATGATTCCTCTCTCTCATCTGATGGTCTTGTGTCTATGACTCCGAATGTAATTAACTTTGTAGTGCAGCAAGAAAACCCTAAAGAACCTTCCATCACATTTGATTCTAGTGAAACTATTAGGGCACCTGATGGTCCTTTATACATAGTTGCAAAAGTCAAGAATACACCTTGCCGTGGAGTGCTTATTGATCCTTCGTGCATGATTAATATTATTACTGAAGAATTTCTTTTTACTTTGCAATTGAATCAAGTGATTTATGACAAAACAGATGTGATTGTGAAATTATTTGATGCATTTTCTTCTCCTGCAATTGGTTCTATTACATTACCTATTGAGGTCCATAACAAATCCCTTGATGTGAACTTTTCTATTATTCCATCTTCCGAACAATTTCATGTGAAGCTTGGCTATCCTTGGCTATCTTCCATGAAAGCTATTGCTTCTCCTATTCACAAATGTTTGAAATTTCCCCATAATGGTGAAGTTGTTACTATCAATCATAGTCTCTTTAAACCAGCTAAAAGAACCTCTAGTGTTCCTATTGATTATTTTTGGCCTAAACAATTCCAATCCCTTCCTCCGCGAAGTGATCATCTTTTCAAATCTTATCAAAAGTGGAAAACAGATATGATCCTATCTTTAAGTGAACCTAGAACACCTAAACTTGATATTCCTACCGTTCTTGAGAAGGAAGTTCTTCCTTTGAAAGATAAAACTAATGTCTTTCCTCAAGAAGATTCCCAACCCATCCCTATGGATGTGACTATGTCTATGCCTAATAAACCTTCTAAAAGTAGACCTATACCTCCTCGTCATGATGGACTGGGTCTCCTTCCTAAACCAAATATTCCTCCTTTATATGGAGCAGTTCCTCCTCCTTTCTTTTATAGAGAGAAGAGGCCTTCTTCTTCTCCTATTATCCAGCCTAAGAGACCACAACCTAAACACCCAAGTGATAAGGATGAGAACATTCCTCCTCCTCAATCTTCTTCACTTCCTACTAAGACTAGACGAAATCGTTCTGCACGTGAACGTCGACGAAAGCGTTGTCTTAGAGCTCAAGCAGCTGCTTCTCAAACTTTGCAATCTCCAAGAACACCTTCAACAAGTATTATTCCATTTTCTCCTCAACCAGAAATTGAGCCAAAATCTCCTGAACATAAGATGCATGATGGTCTTGATCCTATACGGGTTAAAGATCCTATTTTTATAAATCTTGATGATGCTATAGATGAAAATGTTATTCATGATGAAAATGTTACTCCTCTTGCTTCTGATAGTGAATATGAACTTGTTGATATTGATAACCATTTATCTAATAAATTTTCTAAAGCACTTATCCTAGCTCCTAGACAAGAACAACGTGGCTTGGAACATGAACATAGCCCTTGTTTGGATCTTGTGATAGCTCCATCTGCTGTGTTGGATGTTCCTCCTCTAGCATGTTCCCTGCCTTCCCGAAACATTGATCAGCAAGATCGGGGGGTAGATGACGTGCTAGACTAGTTACATTAGCATAGCAGATTCTCTCCTCCTCTCTTGTGTTACTTCTTCTATATGTTATTCTCATTCTTCTATTTGTTGTCCTTAGTGTTGTCTACTTGAGGACGATGCAAAGCATTGAAATCTCTTTTGGTCTCTCTCATGTTGACTCAAAAGACACATGTGTTCCCTTCTTCTAGGTGACCTTCCTTGATTGGGGAATGAAGAACAATTATGCATACATACATATGATATATACATGAATTATCATACAGCATACTGACCCTGAGGAAAGCGAAGTCACCTCGTGCTTTGTGTTTTGTGTCTATTATCCTTGGGTTTATCTCACACTTGGGGGCTAAATCTTTGCAATAACATGCTCCTTTCCTTTCTCTTATGTGTATCACTACGTTAAAACAATCACCCCCGTTGAGGCGTGTGCAATCGCTTTAACATAGGGGGGCATACACCCTGTCTATTCCCTGAGGGTACTTGAAAATTTCTTGACGAACTTAGCTTTGCCTTGACAATTTTCGGTATTTCTCTTGCATGACTCATAGTGAGGGAACCTTACTACTGACAGTCATGGTTCTCCCTCATGATCTTCCCTTTTACTTTGTCAATCAAAGTCATAAGATCCTTAGTCCACTGGGGGCTTGGTGTGTCTTGCCTCCTTGACGTGATGAAAGTCTTTCAATGTTATTTCCTTGTACTTTACCGGAAGTATGAGCATACATAGTCCCGCTAAAGTGGGGGCTAAATGTAGCATCCTAAAATTGCGACACTTGCAATTTCGACTGCATTTCAGTCTTCACGATGGCAACGCAACACGGAACCTGAATGGAGACCCCGAAACTTGTCCACGACACCAAAAACTGTATTTTCAAGCACCCTGGCCTGAACCTCCTTTGCACCCTACTGTCCCGGGAGGTGGGACTAGAGCGCCTAGTGCCCTGGTCCTTCAGGACCAGGGTGCCCAGCGCCCTGGTCCCTAGCCCTATTTTGGGCCCGGTCTCTTATGGGACTTCGGGTCTTTTTGTTTGCAAATTGGAAATTATCTTTCCTGGTCGGCCTAAGGTCGGGAAAATCAGTCTATTAACCCTAATTGGCAAGTATATAAACTACATTTTCCTCTCCCATTTGGTAAGATGAATGGATGGAAAATAGATGGAAAAAAGCCATGAAAACGATATTCAAACTTTCAAGCATTCAAGCATTCAAGCATTCCTTCTAAGTCTCCATTCAAGGCTAAGTGTTGCATTCAAGACAAGGATTCAACCATCGAAGAGGAGATCACTTACTACATACTACTACAACATACAACATACAACAACATCTATACCTTCGCACATAAGGATACAAACATCCTTACAACAAGGTATTAGTACTTGTTTTACATTACAGACATTTACATTTATAGCATTTCTCATTTCTTGGTTAATTCCAAAACTGGGGTTTGACCTAAAGGCAAACCCCTAATCCCTAACCCCCCAATCGTCTTCGCTTTTCTGTGTGTAGGTTGCAGGTACGCGGCTGAAATTGAAGATCTGGAATCCTTGTGCAGAGACGAACAGATCCCCCTTCATTTCGCGGATTTTTCGGAGGACCGTGTGCACACCGGGCGCCATCGTCCCGTCAACTTTTGCTCAAATTTATAGGACAGCGCCATATCGACATTTTACTGCTAATTCCAGGTCCGCAGCTTCATCTTGTATCCCTATCTCAGTTTATAAGCGAATCTTTCTCACTTTCTATGCATTCCTAGCTTAATTCTTCTATGCACATTCTTTACAAAAGAGGGTAGCCTTGCTGTCTTAACCCTTGAAATGCATTTAGCATCCAATCTTGCATTGTGTGGGATTGGATCTTTTGGGTTTCAACCCCTCTTTTGAATGTAAAGTCTCCCTAAGTGAAAACCATCAACCCTAGCAACCTCCCTTCTCTCTCCTTGGAGTTGGAAGAGGGGAGAGCAGCTAGGGTTCGATCGATTTTCCACTTTACACTAAGGTTGACCATTTGGACCAAACTCACAATGGCTCACTTCTTAAGGTTATACATCTATATATCTGGCCAAGAACACAGTAACACAGGACATAATGACCACATAACTCAATGTACGATAAAATTTAGACTTGACTACAACCACCATTTAAACAAGGCAATCTTACGTAATAACATCCAAACACATAAATAACTTGTAGTAAGAACAAATGTTGTCATTTGGTAGAGAAAAGAGATAATTTAACCTAAGACTCTTTAGGATAGTTTAGACGACATAAACTCAGAATTTAATACCTTACAACATGATTAAGAGATCAATTACTCTTGTTAACTACTATAGGAAAGCAACATTATATTATGGCAACCTTGATAATTACCAAATTCCACTTATACCATAATTTAGGATCAAAATAGATATATTTATTTCTTCATAGAAGTCTTACAAGAAGACATAGTACATTTCTCAACTTATAATAGAAAGAATGATGTCTTTATTCCTTGACACTAGAAGGGATACACCACGTTACATCACTCTTCTGGAGAAGACGGAGAAGTGCACTCGTCAGACTCTATAGGGTCTAAAGGAGTATAACCTTCAGATTCACTTTCACTTAGGGGAAAATACCCCACGGATTCATTATTGCTTAAGGGGGTATACCCCTCCGATGAGTCAGAACTTATAACTATCGACCTTACTGGTGAGCACTCTAGCTCAGGCTCTTTTCCTTTTTCAATAGTAATTTCTTTTGTTGGACACTGAATAGGATCTTCTCCTATCTCTTTGCTCTCTTCAGGAGCTGGGTTCACCTCAGTAGGGATGTCATCCAAGATAGGCTTGATAGGTGTCAGAGAATCTTTCTTGACTTTCAGACTATGGGCATATCTAGCTACGGATTTCCGAGCTATCTGTTTGACATGCACCATTTCTATAATGTTTCAACAATAAGGCATTACTTCCCAGACTCTGCTAGAGCAATGTCTAATAAACCTTAATAACTAGGTTTTGAACAAAAACATAAAATTTCTTTTATATAATAACAAGTGTGCAATATGTCCTAAAACAAAATTCCACTACTATAGCTACAATGTAATTACACTTAATATTCTATGATTTTTCATTAACTAACCCAAACAATAAAAGATAATTCACCATAACTATAACATAAGCAAGATCATAATCATTACTTATAACTAAGACTTGTAAATAATAATGATCCAAAACCCAAAGAAATTCTTGACCATTTGCAAAGTTAACTTGAATGCAAGACCTCAACGCCCTTCTGCCGAATGAGAGCGTGCCTTGCTTATGAACCTTATCTTCAATCTACTCCAAAAATCTATCACCAAAACCAACTCTCTTTGATACTTCCTAAAGTATTCTCTCTATCTCTCTACTCTACTCTATTTTTCTCCTCTATTCTAATTCTTTCCTCTTGAGTCCACTGTCCTTCCTTCGTTGCAAAAAAATGAATTGTGTCTTTCTCCTTACTCCCACCTCTATTTATACTAAAATTACCCATGAATTCTCTTAAGTTTGAGGCTCTATTATGGTGTTTGATGAGGAGTCTTTAATGGATTACTTTGAGTTTCACCTTTAATTAAACTCAACTCTTTGATTATTCTAGCCGTTTATCGATTCTTAACCTTATAGGTCTACATGTCACTATAGTTCGTAGAGCATGGATCAACTATGCAACTCTCCCTATCGATGGTTTTCCTATCTTCATAGCACATGTGCCCTCTCATTCATTTCTTTTTCTATTATCAACCAAAGGTTGTGGACTTATGTAACAGTCTATGTCTTCCTTTGCGGATCGAGGTAGTTGTCGTGGCGAGTATAAAGCTTATGTTGCCAGGACTACTTGTGATCTTCTCATTATTAACCTATCCTTAATTTGTGACATGCATTTAGCACATGGGCTAAGCCTTGGAAGAAACAGTCAAAGACCACTGCGAAGTTGGTTATCCAAGAGAGAGGAGTGGTCGATGTCTATTCACAATGGAGCAGGTTCCATTGCAAAGGAGGAGTGGCGGTTTAGTGTATTGAATAGTGAGAGGGGGGTGTCGGTGTTTTCTGCGATGTGGAGTAGTTTTATTAATATGAAAGGAGGCATGAATAATGGAAGGGAGGAGGTGTGTGAAATATGAGGGAGGAGGGTGGTCAGTGGTAATAACGACCCCTCCCTTTATTAAGGGGGGTGGTCAATATTACTATTGGCCACCCTATCCATTAGTTAAATTTACTTAACTTTATTAAACCCACCACCTTCCATTATTTAGTTTTTAATTTATTTTAATTTTATTATTATATGTTTAATATTTAATTAACGACTTTCATTAATATAACATTTAAACATTAATCCTCTATTATATATTTTGATTTGCAATATTTATGATTAATGACTTTTCATATATATATATATATTCAAACAATTGAATTATATATATATATTACACTTCCGAAAAGTATATTAAATATGATATATATATAATTCTAATTTATATTCATGCATATTCAAAAAATAATAATAGTTTAAATTGACCATATTATCCAATGATAATTCAATCACTTAAACATTATTTCAAATAACTACATATAAATGGCTATCGCCCCCCCGTGTATATAATATATATACATATATTCAAACGATCAAGTCACAATTATCAAACTGACATGCATAAGAAACTCATATATTTGTAAACAACGTTAAGACACTAGATCACTTAACCCTTTTGTTTTCTTCCAAATATAAAACTATTTTTTACTCTTATAGATGAAATAAACATAACAATTACCAATAACATGCAATAATTAAAAGCACAAAACACACAAACTGACCAAGCATCAAGTGACTTCTCATAAAGGTCAAACAACCAAATATGAAGATGAAACAAATTGACAGAACGACTAACTGATGACACTCACCCGAGTGTAACTGAATAACAATAGGGTCAACTACTATCACCTCCACTTCCATTAGAAAATATAAGGCACGCTTAGACTTGTGTAGCCAGGTGGAGACATTACCCCGTACCTACCCAGTACTTGTACCTGCAATATCCTGCATCACCAAACCACACATGCATGTATACCATATAGAAAACACAACATACACACTGATGAAGGAGAATCGCGACGTTCCCTGTCTCACCAAAATGAGTGAAGGAAAATCATCCCCTTGCATCCAATACACTCGCAGATACACAACATACATTGCATAATTAAAGTTAAGTGTCAGTACATTGCAATAAACCATACTATGCCATAAATCACAAGTACAAAAATAGTGTAAATAAATCATGCTTCTCATATTCAAATTAAGCATGGAATAATGTCATAGAAATCTGAATAACAATTCACGGTAATGTATCCACTGAGAAAGACAAATAGTAAAATATGAGTTCAAACGAGTAGGGGTACTACACATCATCCATCGATGATCACAGTTCCTCTTCAAACTAGACATACTGAGTCTTAGGGGGAGCACATATGGTAAATTACTTTTGAATCCCCTTAACAAATATAAGGATATGTCTATCTGCATAGTTCTAATGCATAAAAGATGGTCTGAAAGTCCTTAGTTGAAGAATGTCTTACGAGTTAGTTATTTGTGTATCGGTATCGGTAATAAATAACTGGTAAAGTCAAATTGGTGTACTTTAAGTTGTAAGTTTCAAGCTGACCGTTGTATTATAACGCCGATAAATCTTAACGAATAAATAAGGAATGTCAACACATTTTTATTTATCCCACCTTTTTGTGAATCTCTCGAGCTCTTGTTTGATCAAAGGCGATTTGAATGTTACTAAGCTTTATTTGTGTGGAAAATTCAATCAGAGCGATAGTGGTGTTTTCTACTCCCCAGGGAAAGATATTCAACCTCGTCTAAGAAAAGATTATCTGAAGGTCATCATGGGAGCACCGATATCGACTCCTGTGTTAGTTGAAGCTATCAAATAACCTCAACCCAAGTTCATTACACCCGATGAAAGCCGGTGAAATTGACATTACTAGTGCTTTGTCATATGTGCCCTTTGATGTATTGTTGGTAGAAGATATTCACTCATACATTCATTGCAAGATTCAAGAACTTGGAGGCAACTTCATTCGAAATGAGTTTAAAGGGTTCTGTGACAATGATCAATTGAAGCTAAAATTTCTAACTCTGAAGATAAAGGGTTTGACTAATGTTGTTAATTTTCCTTATCAGTTTCATGATGAATGGGTTAGATATGTACTGAGAAGGGTTTATGATCATTTTTTCTGGATGGAAGCTCATGCAACGATCAAGATTGCAAAGGAGGTGATTCGAAGAATGACAGAGTTCAGTGCAACCGATGAAGCATTAACCCTAAGAATGATTTCATCAACTGAAGTCATCTGGTTAACCAAATCTCGGTGTGATAGTAGAGAAATGATAATCACCCATATTAAGGATTCTAAAGTAAGATTTGTCTCTATAATGATGGGTTATAGGGTTTATCAATCAAGTCGGATGAATAGTGTGTTGAGCGGTGCCATACATGTTGGATATCAAATTATCAAAGAGGATGAAACCTATAATATATGTGAGATGATTCAAAGCAAATTTATGGTGAACATGGAAATAATTAAGAAGGACAAGAAGCAATCCTTCAAATAAGGCTCACTATTGGTATGTATATTATTCTATGTGCAAAACATTTTTCCCAATAAGGGTAATATACTATGGTCACAAGAGAAACCTATCATGGTTAAAATAGGTGAAATGATTAAGGATCTGGGAAATAAATTTGGTGAAACAATGTGGGGATATTTTAAGGAATTTTAAATTAGGATGCACAAGAGAG
Source organism: Cryptomeria japonica (assembly GCF_030272615.1). Classification (NCBI taxonomy): domain Eukaryota; kingdom Viridiplantae; phylum Streptophyta; class Pinopsida; order Cupressales; family Cupressaceae; genus Cryptomeria; species Cryptomeria japonica. The sequence goes on along the minus strand of NC_081405.1, from coordinate 242,247,688 downwards.
AAAGAATTCCAACCAGAATAGTACAGAAATACAAAGGCAACATTTGTTTCCTTGTAGACATAGATTATTGTATTATTCAAGAAGTTCAACCCATAAATTTTTGGGTTCCATCTATGGGCTATGAGGTTGCAATAGATCTTGTCAAAATTCATGTAAACATGCTTTTGTCCAAACTGGTAGAGTCGAAGGCAAAGAGATTTGGAACATGTGAGGAGGCAAGCTCCAAAATAAACAGGAACTTTAGGTGCCAATCATGAAAAGAAGAATAAAGAAAATGATTGATACCCTTCACAAGAAATATCGAAGTGAAGTATCCGGTGCCACTACCTCCACTAGTTGTAGTGAGAAAACAAGAGTCACACTTGCTAAAGATGGAGAATTAATAGGTGGAAAGAAGAAAGTGTCAAAGATAAAACCTAAGGGGACTCTAGCAGCCAAACCTGCAACATACTCAAAGGAAAAGGATCTAGGTACTCTTGTATCTTCACCAAATAAAGAGCGATCAGTAGGAGTGACCTACACCAGAAACAAAAAGAGTGATTCAAAGCTTAAAAAGGATGAGAAAGAAGGTGATATCATAGACACCCTATTAGATGTGGAAATAAAGAAGGTTAGAAGAAGTGGAAGGAACAAAGCCCCAACAGTTGATGCATTGGTGCATGGGATCCATAAATTTGTGGGTTTATCCAGTGTTGGAAGAAGATATTCCCTCAGTAACAAAGAAGACAAAAGGAAAATTGAGGAAGCCCTAATCTGGAAATTGCACAAGTTTTGTAGGGCTCCTCATGAATTATATGGTATAATCCCATCAGATTTATAAGATCAAATTGAAGAAAGATGGAAAACAACTCTTTCTACTGAAAAGGAACTTAGAATAAAAGAACTCATGGAAGTGCAACATGACTTAGACCTTGATCAAGCTTCACTAGTAGCTGAAGCATGCATTCAAAATTTTAGAGTAAGGAATAGAAATGGGAGAGTGGTAGTAGTTGAAGTTGGAGTAGTGCACACTGAAGGTGTTGCCTTGAGGAAGAAAATTATGGATCAGAAAAAGGAAGCTGAAGAAGAAATTGAAAAGGAAACAAAATAGGACCAAGGTGCAGTTGCCCTTGACAAAGGAAAAGCTAAGGAAAAAGACTCCACATAAGACTTTGATACTTTTATAGTTGAGGACATCATAGGAAATTTTGTGTCAGACATCCCCAATCTGACAAAGGATATCGAACAACTAGTTCATACTTTATTGAGAATCCAAACTAAAAAGGCTAAACTGAGAGGAAAGAAAAAGAAGGCAAAAATTCTCACTTCTGCCAAGATAATTCTCTGTGAACTAATCCCAGACATTGCAGTTGATGATACTACAACAATTATTGATCAATTGGATACTCTTGTTAAAGCAATCAGTTCAGAGGCAACCGATCTGGAGAAGGTTGTAGTAAGGGAATATGAAATGAAGAGAGGAGATAACTTAATGGAACAAATATCAGTTGGAAAAGTTTCTCTTTCCACCAGAACATAGGAAGTTAAAAATATACTACAGTAAGTTGGTCAACTATTGGTGAAATCTTCAAGTTTTCTCTCCTTAATCAAAGACTTATAAGACAAAAGAAATCAGATTCAAAAGGAAATTAAAGATCTGATAAGTTCTTTCGATTCTCTTACCAGTTCACCATCAACATTTACTAGACAAGTCAAAATGCTAAATCATGAAATCAGAAGGTTGAAAGATGAAGAAGACAAAATAAGTTTTAGTTTGTTAGAGCTCTAGTGCTTTTTGGCACCAATTATTGATTTCATGCAACTAAATATTAAAGAAGTAGATCCCCTATTAAATGAACTTGATTGCAAGACACTTGATGATATGGAGGTCTTCATTGTAGTCTTACCTGGCCACTTCACCATCATGAAATAGGTTCAACCTTCATGGGAATCTTCTTTGATAGTGGCTCAATAAAACTTCAAAGAGATTTTTTCTTTATTTTGACAAATTATTTTGGATAGTCTTTTCCATTGATGGCAAAAGGGGGAATTTTGGAGTCTTGTATATTGTGATTTAGGAGTCATGGGGCTCAAAAATAGGGGTGAGAACCGACACAGTTTGGTAGCGTTTTGTAGTATTTCCCACAAATACCAAAGGGGGAGTTTGTTGGAATTCTGATGCATTTTTGTATGACCAGTGAATGATATGGTTTTCATTGTTGGCAATAGCATCCCTTAAGTCTTCATATTCTATCGGTAGTGTTAGTTAACAGATTGGATTTCCCAAAATTTATTAACAAATACTCATGTTCGCCTAGTAGGAAACCAATGAAAACCAATAGTTGGGTAAATAATGTTAATTTACCCTCTACATAAGGGTACAACTCCCCATATGATATTCAATGAATTTTGACCAAATTTTATCATATCATTCACTTTTAACCAGAAAGCAAAGATAGGCATTAACATTCACTTGTCAACACACAATGAACGCCTCACAACGATTATCGAAATGCATAACAAAACATTAAACTTCAAATAACAGTTAACCTATATAAAGTGATCAAAATATTTGAACTCTGATTGATACTCACTCATGTCTCACAGGACAAGGGGAATCAAAATATTCAAATGCTTTTGGCTAATTTCATTCATCAGATTGATTCACAGACTTGATATTAGATAAAAATTAGAGAAAGGAATCCAATACATGAACATATAAATATGCCAACAGAAATCTTTTATATATTCAAACTCACAGGTTTCAAAAGTTGTATCAAACATTCCATTCCATTCAAAGATGGAGTATTTCACTGAAATTAACAAGTAAAATAGTCTACTATCTGAATTTTTACAAAATTTCATGGATCCCACCAAAACATCCATTCCTAATATTTATAGACACCAGGCTAACCTAATGGCTAAAATTAAAGCTTCAAGAAACAACCATTCGTAACTGAAATTAACTAAAATGACCAAGAGCCATAAACAGAGCTATAATTGCAGAACAGGAAACGGTTCTTGATTTGTCTTATTTGTGTGTTGTGCCACATATATTTTGCCACTCCATATGAGCCGCTAAAAAGTTGTGAACAACCTGATAATGTGGGAGCCCAATGTGCAAGATGCGTTGCTTCCAAACCTCTTTGTCCATACTCACTTGCATAACTTTAGTTTTTTGCGTTTCCAAGTGATTAGAACAGACAACCAACATTAATTCAATTTTGGCAAGTTTGGAGAAGTCATCTTTGGTTAACGATTTTGATTCTTTAACTAGGTTCATCTTTCCTTCAACCATATCCACTATCTACTCGATGGTTTGTCTATCTTCCTTGAGAAGTTTTACATCAATGCACTTCAAATCTTTCTGCATTACAACAATGAGTTCTTTCAATTCTTTCAATACCTTAATGGATTCTTCATGGCCTTGCTTAATGATTGAATTTCTCTATTCAATATTTTCTTTTGCCACATACAATATCTTGTCATCCAAAACTTTTACCACCTTTTCAGCAAGAAAGTTCATGACACCATATTTTTGCACATCTTTCATCTGAATCAACACTACTGCCCATTTGTTCCTTTCTTTTTCCCACATTGTCACCTCTGTTCCAAGCTCCTGAGTTACAATTATAGCATCCTCGTATACCTTGATCAGATTAGCAATATACCCTACTCCCTGTTGAACTATGGATTCAAGCCACTCATCGAAGGTTTCCACCATCATACGTTTCCTTTGAACCTTATCCAACAAATTTTGGTTCATTGGCGATTTAGGATCAAAACACAGAGAAATTTGCGAAAGGGGTTGTGGATTAGGATGATGTATGGCATTGATGTATTCTACCATCTATTTAACAACTCGTTTCAGTTCCCACTTGCCCTTCTCATCCTTCCATGTTCTAGATAACATCCTTTTAGTGGAAGACTCTAAATGTTTTGCATTAGCAGCCCTAGAAGCAGTTCCTAAATCAATCTTTTCAATGGAAAAGTCCTTCTTAGTAGCATTTTTTGGATCTTTGTCTGAAATTGGCTTAGCCATTTAAGCTACCTAATGCCCTGTATTCTCATCCACCTCCAGCATGGCCTCTGCCTTTACCCTCTTAGACCTAGATGTCTTTTCGAGGCATCTACTCACCATATCTTCTATTGGAACGCTGATAGGAACCACATTTCATTTCTTGCTGATTGAGGCTCCCAACCATCTGGAAACATTTGGAGATTCCTTTGCTGGCAGGGTCTGATACTCTGATGAATCCATGATGGCCAAAGTGGTCACCTAATTAGCATTATTGTTAGGTTGTTCTTTTTGTTTATCTGCATCTTGAGTTGCAAGGATATCTGCTACTGGTTCACCCATAATTACTTGTGCTTCTTCACTATAAAGAATTATGATAGCTTCTTCTCTTGTAGGTTCTTTACTTTTCTTCTTATTTCTGGAACGGGTGACTTGCACTGATGAGGAGCCAAATAGTGATTCCTTGAACCTCTTAGTTTGAACCTTCTCACTCTTCATATCAGTAGCACCTGCAATATCAACAACTATGTTAGAGGAAGAAATGAGTGTTTGTGAAGCAGTATGAGGTTGCTCAACTAATTTCTCAACTGAGGTAGTGGTCAGTCGCATTCCAGATTTACGGTCTCTTAACCACTTTTTTGTTCTCCTTATAACATTAAAGGTTTTGGATTGGACATTTTCTTCTTCTCTCCTATCCGATTCCGTTTCAGGAATAGGTTGCTTATGAATTCTTTTATTGAACTCCGAGTCCAATACATCTTCACCTTCCTCTTCATGTACTCCTGCTATGTTCATTGATAATTTCATAGTAATGATTTGTCATAAAGTAAACCTTGACCATAATCTTCTTCGGACTTCAAATTCATCACAACAATCTTCCCAGTAGTCTTCTAATTGGGGTATATGTGAAAAGTTCACATCAACATGCAGATGTTTTATTGCATATCCTTTACTATCAAACCCCTGCCGAGTAACATAAGGCTACAAATTCATTTACTTCAGTTCCACTTCTAAATTCAATGCATCAGAGATAGTTTTGCAGTTGTAATATCCAAGTTCAATTGGGAAAATTGCTCCAGACTCACTTTTCATCCCTAATTTCTTATCAACATGAGCTAACTGTCGGCAGACTTCAAGAAGTACATAACTATAGAGAGTATATTTGGGCAATTTGAAAGGTTCATCTTTAAAGCCTCCAATTCTAATATAAGTGAACCTAGGAAATTGAATAAAACAACTCCCATAAGTACTAATCAATTTTAATGCTTCAGATGACATTCTCTTATTCATATTTCCCTGCAGTTCAAAAGTTAATCTTCCTACAAAGACATCATTCCATCTCAAGAAGTTTTCTTCATACCTCTGTCTTTGCAAGTGTGGATAGAACTCATAGACTTTCATTCCATCAACCCAAGGTTCTTGATATAATCCTGGCCATTCTTTGATGCAGGCTAAAATATAAAACAGGTAGGAGACATGAAAATTGGCTATTCCAACAAAATTACTCAAACCTTCATGCAATCTCTCTGCAATTACTTGCGCCCAATCAAGGTATTTCTCACCAGATAATAACACTTGAATGTAAAAATACATCTAGTCTTCCCAATAGAAGGCATGTGAATTCTCCTTAAGCCTATTCAAAAGAATTACAATATCCCTCACTTCTGTAATAAAATTCTCCCTTGTCAAGGGTTTAGGTAACCTAGAACCTCCCTTCTACATTTTAAGGAGCCAATTTCTAGCAATGAGACTCCAATAAACACTTTTCTTCTCAGAGAAAAATGCATATGAGGTTCCTATGGATGAATCTTCGTACGACTCTTTGTGAGGGATCCTAGTCGCTGCCATTACTATTTCTCTATCAATCCACACTAGCATGTCTCCATTACTGGCCCTAATTCACCTATTACTAGCATCATATTTAAGGATAGAAAACACTGAAAAGTACCAAAGCATGCTTCACCCTAGCTCATTTATCTGTTTAAAACTTCCCATGATTTGATATAGTTTTGACATGCTCATTAATTAAAAATCAATTCCACACAGTCGACATGCTTTGTCATGATTGCTTTCCATAATTATAGTTTGAAAACACGGAAAACTAGGAATATTCTATTGGGCAAGTGCAAGGTAATGAGTCACAAATTCACGGAAGTCCGTGCATTGGAAAATGTGCTCTTATAAACGGGGGCCCATTTTAAAAAAATGGGGGCCCGTTTGTGCTTCGAGCTCCCAAGCCGAAAGGTAACAGGGGTCCGAAGCAAAAAAAAATGGGCCCCCGTTTTGTTCTAAAATGGGGGCCCACTTTTAAACAAAACGGGGGCCCGTTTTTTAGAAACGGGGGCCCGTTTTTAAAAACGGGCCCCCGTTTCTAAAAACGGGCCCCCGTTTTGTTTAAAAGCGGGCCCCCGTTTCTAAATGGCATTTTTCCTTTTTTTTCCACAAGCCGCCCTTGTTTGAAAATGGGGGCCCGTTTTGTGGAAGTTGATTCAACAACTCGCCACTTGGCTCGGGATTAGGCCCGGGATAGGCCTGGGATGGCCACACTTGAGACATGGACCTACAAATTCAAATTTCCATGAATGAAAGCACAAATATGAACTTCAGAAATAGTTTACGTGCCTCTAATCAGAGAATTTTTATACGAAATTTAAAACCCATTTCAGATTATACTGTCTAGATTCTAAATATGTAAATTTATTTAAAAATTAATTATTCTAACTATTTTTCATTTAATTTATACTAAATCGGGTCCATAGATTTGAAATATTAACTAATTTTGTTAATTTAATAACTTTTTTTATTTTAAAGAATTTTGGAAAAAAAATTATATTTCATCAATCTACACAAAATTATTTTGTATTTAAAGAAAAAAAATAAAAAAAAATGTTAAGTTTACATCAAATTATGTGGGTCATACACGTCAAATTTTTAAAACGATAATTACGGCCATTAAAAAATTAATTAAAAAAAAAATATTAGAAAAAAAAATACAGAAAAATATGCTCATCAATCTTCAATGTGTTACAAACCATTTCCCAAAATGGTTTGAGAAAATAATTTTAATTGTGTCAAAAAGTGTGGGTCATACACATGCATGGTATGGTCCTGAAATAGGGATTTTTAAAACATAGTTTTCAGAACTCCATTTAAAAAGTTACGTTTTATTATGTGGGTATAAAAATAAATTATATATTTGGAAAGTACACTCAGAGGGCTATCTTTTATATTACTGACTTTTTCCAAGATTCAATCTCTAAGTGTTTCAAATTTAAGCTCAAATGAGACAAAATCTGAAAATCAGGGAAAACACTTCCACTTTTTGGCCAAAAAGTGGACTCATCTTCTTGCATTGACCCTATTCCCATCGCCCCGCCTTTATCTCCTAAACACCATCGGGCTAATTTGAAACAACGCTTTGAACCTTGAACTATTTCAAAAGAATTTCATTGGTTCAAAGTTCAAAGATCAAAGACCAACACTTGTGGCAAGGAAGAAGGAAACAGAAGAAAATTTCAATGATGTGAAAATGAACCTTGAACCTTGAACCATTCCAAGAGTGGTTCAATGGTTCAAGTTCAAGATGACCACAAGGACTGGCATTAAAGGGACAACCACAATACATAAGATAAAAGATCGATTGAACCTTGAACCTTGAACCGAAAAGGTTCAAAGTTCAAGTTCAATGACTATGCTAATGAAGACTTAGAACTTAATAGACCACATTTCCTTTGAACCAGAATTTTGAACTTTATAAAGGGTTCAACAGACGAGTACAAAACTCAAATTGATGAAGACTTAAGCTTTGCAATACTTAATAAAATGATGACCCCTAATTGATAAGCTATAAGTGGATAAATAAGGGGTAACAATGGCTCTAACTGGGGACCAGGACTGTGAAGGACTAGGAAGGAACTTAGAATATCTGGTTATGCATTAAAACAAAGATGAGGGCCCAAAATAGACACAGCTAAAAACAACAAAAACCTGACACAACAAAACTAAGTTATGTATAGGAAATGCAGGGAATACCTGTTTACAATTTGTAAAGCTTGAGATCATGTCCATTATAAGACAGGGGAAGAATAGTACCATCCACATAAGCCAGCTTGAAGGAATTTGGTCCCTTTACTTCATGAATAAAAAATGGACCCTTCCACAATGACTCAAATTTTCCATCTTCTGCCTTCGGCTCCCTTCGTTTGTCCTAGAGTAGGACTTGGTCTCCCTCTATAAATTTCCTTGGCCTAGCTTTGCGATCAAAAATATTTTTAACCCACTGCTGATGCTCTATAATGTGATCAACCAGCTTCTACCTTTCTTCTTCTATTCTGACTAAATGCATAATTCTCTTTTCCAATGCATTTTGAAAATACGTATCTTCAATGACTCTTTGCAATTTAGAAGCTACCAATTCAAGAGGAAGTGAGAGTTGAGCCCCAATTCCATACACAAGTTCAAAATGTGACATACCAATTGCTGATTTTGGTGAAGTCCTGTCTGCCCACAAAGCTTCATATAGCCTTTTGTGCCAATCTTTAGCATTTTCACTGACCAATTTTTTCATGATATTTATCAGATTTTTGTTACTGGACTCTGCCTGACCATTACCCTGTGGATAATAGCAAGAGGAATGCACCAAAGAAATGCCATGATCATAACAAAACATGGATATTTCAGTGGAGGAAAAATTTGCAGCATTATCAGTCACTATCTTCAATGATACCCCAAAGCGAACCACAATATTTTCCTTTATGAACTCACATACTATTTCTGAGTTTGTTCTCCTAATAGGTACTGCTTCTACCCACTTAGTAAAATAGTCTGTGGTCGTGAGAATATGTGTATGTCCAACGCTAGAGGGGTGTGTCAATGGACTAATGAAATCTAATCCCCACTACTTGAAAGGTTCTTCCATGACTATTGGTCTAAGAAGTAAAGCAGCTAGTTGCGGTTTTCCTATAAAGAATTTATATTTGTCACACTTAGCAACCCAGGTATATGCATCTTTAAACATGCCAGGCCAATAATAGCAGTTCCTGAATATCTTGTAAGCAGTGACCGTGGAAGAGAAATGTCCACCGCAAGCATCATCATGAAATGATTTCAACAAGGCCTCATGTTGTGCTTTATCCACACACCTTAAGAAAGTTCCATCTAAACCTTTCTTATATAATATATCATCAAAAATAACATACTTAGCTGCTTTTGACTTTAAGTTTCTTTTTTCTCTAGGAGACAAATGCGTAGGACATTCTCCATATGTTAGATAAAAGGATACATTTGTAAACCATTCATCCTGTAGGCTAACAAATAGAGCTAATGGCAAACTTTCTTCTTCTTCTTTATTTTCTGCCACTAGGCAACATAATCCCTGTCCATGAACTAACTTTGTCGGCCTGATATCCAAGTCAAATTCTTGAACCTTTGAAACCCAAGTTTCTCTATTATTCATTCCCACTTCTTGCTGAGTCAAGATACTTTTAACAGTAGAATTTGGCACAAAAACAATTGAATGAGAATGCAATATATAATACCTGAAATGCTTAACAACTTTAACAACTGCAAAAGCCTGCTTCTCATTTAGTGAATAGTTTAATTCATACTTTTTAAGTGGGATGCTCATAAATGCAATAAGAAACTCTTCACCAAGTTCATTCTTCTGTAGGAGAATACCAGACATGGTATGTTCTGAGGCGTAACAGTAAATGATAAAGTTTTTCTTGAAATCAGGATTAATTAATGTTGGAGCATGAGAAATGGCCTTTTTAACCTCTTCAAAATATTTCTTTGCTTCCTCCTTCCATTTAAAGATTTGTTTTTCACTCATCATTCCTACAATATGTTTAGTGATTTCAGCAAAATCTGGCATAAATCTCTTGAGAAAGCTTACCTAACCAAAGAATGATTTGACACCACTCTTGTCCAATGGAAAACTTAGCTATTGGATAGATCTAACACGATCAAGATCAATCTTGATACCATCTTGTGAAACTATATGTCCTAAAATATTTCCTTTAGTAACATAGAAAATTGATTTCTTTGGGTTAAGAGAGATACCATGATCTCGACATCTTTGCAACACAATTTCTAAATCCTTGAAATGATCTTTCCTTTTCTTAGAAAAGACTATCAGATCATCTAGATACACAAAAATGGTCTTACCAATCATGTGCCAAATGAAAGGTTCATTGCTCTTTGGAAAGTGGCTCCAGCGTTTATCAAACCGAAAGGCATGCGATTATAGGCAAAAGTTCCCCATGGTGTTGTAAAGGCCGTTTTGTGTTGATCTTCTTTTGCCACACTTACCTGATTATATCCAGAGAAACCATGAAGCATTGACATCATTTCAGATCTAGCAATAGCTTGGAGAATGTGATCCATCACTGGTAAAGGATAATTGTCTTTCAAGCTAGCTTGATTCAGATTCCGAAAATCAACACAAATTCTTATTTCTCCATTTTTCTTACGAACCAAAACAATATTAGCCACCCATGTGGAATGATGGATTGGATAGATAATCCTTGCCTGAAGCATTTTATCTATTCCTTTGAAAATAGCATCTGCAACTTTGGGGTTATAATTCCTCAGTTTTTGTTTGAAAGGTGTCACTCCTAGTTTAAGGGGAATATGATGTTGAAATTGGCCATTTCTAAAATCTTTCAAATCTTCATAAGACTAGGCAAAAACATCAAGAAACCTTCACAACAGTTCAACAAACAAATACCTTTCTTTAGGAGTGCAACATTTACCCGAATTGACCATTTTTGGATTATTTTCATCACCAATATTAATTTTCTCATATTCACCTGATGTATAAGCATTTTGGGAATTAGTTATTTTTACACACTTGTCATTGCGGTCAAACAGGCTCTTTAAGGTTACTAACCCTTTTGGAATTCAATTCCCTTTAAGCTAAACCACTCCTTCTCTGAAGCTTCCCTTCTCATTTGGACAAAACTCATTGCATTGATTTTCAGAACCTTGAAAATAAGATGAAGCAAACATTGCAGCATTTTGTAAGAACTTATCAATATGTTTATCATCTTCAAACACTTGCCAAAAATCTGAATTATCAAGAACATTAGGACGATATATTACTTCAATTATGTAAACATCGGTACCAAAATTTGGATGTGGAAGTAATAAAGATGCTGATACTGCCAAAGAATCTGCACGGGAATTTTGACTCCTGGGAATAGCTTCTATTGAAAATGCATCAAAATACTCAATTTCATCCCAGACTCTATTTCTATAATGTTTAAGCCTCTCATTTTTCACAGAATAATGGCTACGAACCTGATTTACAATCAATTCTGCATCACGCTTAGTGCACAATAGTCTAATTCCTCTTTTCTTGGCTTGTTCAATTCCTAGCAATAATGCTTCATATTCTGCAGTGTTATTCATATTTTTAAACTCTAGTTTAAATGAGAAATAAATCTTCTCACCCTGTGGAGAAATAAGTACCACTCTAGTGCCAGACCCAGCAGATGCACAACTTCCATCAAATTCCATTGTCCACAACTCTGCAGCGTGATCAACCACATCTTCTAACATACCATTTTTATCATCAGAGAAAAGCAAATAGTTACCAAATTCACATTCCTGATACAATATTTGTGACTTTGGATCATCAGAAGGAAAAACTATATATTTGGATTTTGGTTTAGGTATGAGAGTAATCTTCTGTTTACCTACCAGAATCACTGCTTCAGACCAGTCCATTTTAATTTCACCACCTAAATCCTTACAAAAGGTTCTACTTAAAAGCATTCCATAACTTGTGGGAATATCAACAACTAATATAGTTAGCTTTACTCTTTTATTCAGATGAACTGCCAAAGCAACTTAAGCATCTTTAATCTGACCAAGCAAGGGCACCTATTTTGAATCCATTGAATAACACTTCCCAAAGGTTTTAGTGAGTGGGAGGCCTAATGTTTTGGCAACTACAGAAGGCATTATATTATTAGAGGCTCCTGAGTCAATGATGCAATTATTGAGCTTATATCCATTGATAAATAAAGACACATAAAATGGCTCAGTCTTTGGATCAAATGTGTGTGATGATTCAACTAGTTCATCAATAGATGTCTTAGATGTAGAAGTAGTAGACAATTCAACAGTCTTAACTTCCTTGTTATATTGTGAGGATTCACGATTTATCAATGGTAAACTTGAGGGCTTTAGTTGAGAATTTCCTTCCTACACATACTTAATTAGCTTTTCTAATTCTTTAGGATTTAACTTAAGGTATTCAGCAAGTGAGATTTGAATCCTTGATGATTTACAAAACTCCACGATATCAAAAGAAGTATCAGACTCAGAACGCTTGAACATTTGAACTTCTTGAACCTTTGAACCGTTCTCATAATTTCGGTTCATGATTTCTTTACTCTTAGTTAAAGTTTTAGGAGAAGTACGGGTACTTGTATATTTAAAAGGACGATGACTCCTAGTAAGAACGACACAAGAGGGATCTTCAAGGTTCACCAATATATCACCTCCTCTATCTGAATCTGATTCATATTCAAGGAAGTGTATTCCAGAGTCGCCAGGCTGCCCATGAACTTCTCCTTCTGAACCAAGTTCACTTATGACTTCTCTTGTACTAAGCATCTGTGCATGTCGTACCATTTCAGGGCATGAACTACCATCATGATCATCCGTTAAATGAAAAACACACATGTTTCCTCTATGTGGTGGTGGTTCAATGGCTAGTCTTTGTTGAACTGGAGGAAGTTGTAGAGTTTTATTCCCAATCCCTGTAGGTTGATTATTAATTCTTCTTGGAACATCTTGATAAGGCTGAGGACAAGAAGTACTATCCTTAGGTAGTTTCCTTTTGAGAGAAATTACATCATTCATCAGTCTCTAGATTACAGGGTCTGATGAAGTTGTGGAAGCTGATGACTGCAAAGTAGTAGTTTGAATTTCTCTCTTCCACATACCTGCATTAATTAAATCATCCTCTAACTCTACTGCAAAAGTTTTGACAATGGCTAAATCTTGCACTCTTTGCCTACGAATAAAGAAACTTATTTCTGCAGGCATTGCATTAATAAAGAAACACTTCAAATTATCATCAAAAGGCCTTCGATTAGCTGGAATCTTATGAACAATTTTATCAAATTTCACCACAAAATCCCTCATTGTTTCAGGAATCTATTTTTTTAATTGGGCTAACTGGGCTATGACGGAATGCTCATCTTTTGCCACTTTGAACCTAGCCTCGAACCTAGTTTTCAAATCTTGCCAATTTGTTATTACACCATTCGGCAAATGATAAAACCAATCAGCTGCTCCATCAGTTAATGTCTATACAAACAACCTTATTGCTACATCTTCATGTTGAATAGCTAAAACCCCACATACAACATTAAATGCATTTAAATGTTCATCAACTGTCACTCTTCCATCACCATTGAACCTGGGTAAGTGTTCTCTAGACCCTTTAGGCAAAGAATGCAGATTAGCACCAAGAGCAAGTGGTCCTATAGTTGGACCCCACGAATTGTTCCCAGCCATGGGAAGTATAATATTCAAAGGAGTAGGATTAATTACAGAAGGAAGGGTAACACCATGCAAGGTTAAGGCATGATAAACAAAAGTTTGGGGAAAAACAGGGGAAGAACTTGGGGGTCTACTTCTTGCTCTTCTTCTGGGTGTAAAGGGAGGGAAAAAGTTCAAATTTTGCAAGTCTTGAAAAACTGGATCAAATATCCCTTTAAGCCTTTCAAACCTAGTGTACCTTCTTGGCTCCGGTGTGCTCACGATTTACAAGTTCAAGCAAACTAGCAATAGATCACTTATATTGCTTGTGGATATGTAACTAGTCTTATTATTTGACTCCCCAGTAGAGTTGCCAAAAAAAATCTGTTAGTTAATAGATTGGATTTCCCAAAATTTATTAACAAATACTCATGTCCACCCAGTAGGAAACCAATGAAAACCAATAGTTGGGTAAATATTGTTAATTTACCCTCTGCATAAGGGTATAGCTCCCCATATGATATTCAATGAATTTTTACCAAATTTTATCATATAATTCACTTTTAACCAGAAAGCAAAGAAAGGCTTTAACATTCACTTGTCAACACAAAATGAATGCCTCACAATGATTATCGAAATGCATAACAAAACATTAAACTTCAAATAACAGTTAACCTATATAAAGTGATCAAAATATTTGAACTCTGATTGATACTCGCTCATGCCTCACAGGACAAGGGGAATCAGAATATTCAAATGCTTTTGGCTAATTTCATTCATCAGATTGATTCATAGACTTGATATTAGATAAAAATCAGAGAAAGGAATCCAATACATGAACATATAAATATCCCAACAGAAATCTTTTATATATTCAAACTCACAGGTTTCAAAAGCTATATCAGACATTCCATTCCATTCAAAGATGGAGTATTTCATTGAAATTAACAAGTAAAATAGTTTGCTATCTCAATTTTTACAAAATTTCATGGATCCCACCAAAACATCCATTTCTAATATTTATAGCCACCAAGCTAACCTAATAGCTAAATACAAAGCTTCAAGAAATAGCCGTTCATAACTGAAATTAACTAAAATGGCCAAGAGCCGTAAACAGAGCTATAATTGTGGAACAAGAAATGTTTCTTGATTTGTCTTATTGGTGTGTTGTGCCACGTATATTTTGCCACTCCATATGAGTTGTTGAAAAGTTGTGAACAACTTGATAATGTGGGAGGCCAGTGTACAAGATGCGTTGCTTCCAAACCTCTTTTTCCATATTCACTTGCATAACTTTAGTTTTGTGCATTTCCAAGTAATCAAAACAAACAACCAACATAGATTCAATTCTAGCAACTTTGGAGAAGTCATCTTTAGTTAAAGATTTTGATTTTTTAACTAGGTTCATCTTTCCTTTGAAATTCTCCACCATATCCACTGTCTGCTCGATGGTTTGTCCGTCTTCCTTGAGAAGTTGTACTTCAATGCACTTGAAATCTTTCTGCAATACAGCAATGAGTTCTTTCAATTCTTTCAACAGCTTAATGGATTCTTTGTGGCCTTTCTTAATGATTGAATTTCTCCATTCAATATTTTCCTTTTCCACATACAATATCTTTCATCCAAATCTTTTACCATCTTTTCAGCAAGAAACTTCATGACACCATATTTTTGCACATCTTTCATCTGAATCAACACTGCTACCCATTTGTTTCATTCTTTTTCCCACATTGTCACCTTTGTTTCAAGCTCCTAAGTTACAGTTACAACATCCTCGTATACCCTGATCAAATTAGCAATATACCCTCCTCCCTGTTGAATTATGGATTCAAGCCACTCATCGAAGGTTTCCGCCATCATACAATTCCTCTGAACCTTATCCAACAAATTTTGGTTCATTTTGGCGATTTAGGGTCAAAACACAGAGAAATTTGTGACAGGGGTTGTGGACTGGGATGATGGATGGCATTGATGTATTTTGCCATCTGTTTAACAACTTGTTTCAATTCCTGCTTGTCCTTCTCATCCTTCCATGTTCTAGATAACATCCTTTTATTGGAAGACTCTAAATGTTTTGTGTCAGCAGCCCTGGAAGTAGTTCCTAAATTAATCTTTTCAATGGAAAAGACCTTCTCAGTAGCATTTTCTGGATCTTTGTCCAAAATTGGCTTAGCTATTTTAGCTACCCAATGCCCTGTATTATCATCCACCTCCAGCATGGCCTCTGCTTTTAGCCTCTTAGACTTAGACCTCTTTTTGAGGCATCTACTCACCATATATTCTATTGGAACACTGATAGGAACCACATTTCGTTTCTTGCTGATTGAGGCTCCCAGCCATCTAGAAACATTTGGAGATTCCTTTGCTGGTGGTGTCTGATACTTTGATGAATCTATGATAACCAAAGTGGTCACCTGATTGTGATTATTCTAAGGTTGTTCTTTTTCTTTATTTGCATCTTGAGTTGCAGGGATATCTGCTACTGGTTCACCCATAATTACTTGTGCTTCTTCAGTATCAAGAATTATGATAGCTTCTTCTCTTGTAGGTTCTTTACTTTTCTTCTTATTTCTGGAATGGGTGACTCGAACTAATGAGGAGCCAAATAGTGATTCCTTGAACGTCTTAGTTTGAACCTTCTCACTCTTCATATCAGTAGCACCTGTAATATAAACAACTATGTTAGAGGAAGAAATGAGTGTTTGTGAAGTAGTATGAGGTTGCTCAACTAATTTCTCAACTAAGGTAGTGGTCAGTCTCATTCCAAATTTACGGTCTCTTAACCACTTTTCTATTCTCCTTATAACATTAAAGGTTTTGGATTCGATATTTTCTTCTTCTCTCCTATCCCAATCCATTTCAGGAATAGGTTGCTTATCAATTCTTTTATTGAACTCCGGGTCTAATACATCTTCACCTTCCTCTTCATGTACTCCTGCTATGTTCATTGATAATTTCATAGTAATGATTTGTCATAAAGTGAGCCTTGACCATAATCTTCTTCGGACTTCAAATTCATCACAACAATCTTCCCAGTAGTCTTCTAATTGGGGTATATGTGAAAAGTTCACATCAACATTCAAATGTTTTATTGCATATCCTTTATTGTCAAACCCCTGCCGAGCAACATAAGGCTGCAGATTCATTTTCTTGAGTTCCACTTCTAAATTCAATGCATCAGAGATAGTTTTGCAGCTGTACTATCCAAGTTCAATTGGGAAAATTGCTCCAGACTCACTTTTCATCCCTAATTTCTTATCAACATGAGCTAATTGTCGGTAGACTTCCAATAGTACATAACTATCAAGAGTATATTTGGGCAATTTGAAAGGTTCATCTTCAAAGCCTCCAATTCTAATATAAGTGAACCTAGGAAATTGAATAAAACAACTCCCATAAGTACTAATCAATTTTAATGCTTTAGATGACATTCTCTTATTCATATTTCCCTGCAGTTCAAAAGTTAATCTTCCTACAAAGACATCATTCCATCTCAAGAAGTTTTCTTCATACCTCTGTCTTTGCAAGTGTGGATAGAACTCATAGACTTTCATTCCATCAACCCAAGGTTCTTGATATAATCCTGGCCATTCTCTGATGCAGGCTAAAATATAAAACAGGTAGGAGACATATGAAAATTGGCTATTCCAACAAAATTACTCAAACCTTCATGCAATCTCTCTGCAATTACTTGCGCCTAATCAAGGTATTTCTCGCCAGATAATAACACTTGAATGTAAAAATACATCCAGTCTTTCCAATAGAAGGCATGTGAATTCCCCTTAAGCCTGTTCAAAAGAATTACAATATCCTTCACTTCTGTAATAAAATGCTCCCTTGTCAAGGGTTTAGGTAACCTAGAACCTCCCTTCTACATTTTAAGGAGCCAATTTCTAGCAATGACACTCTGATAAACACTTTTCTTCTCAAATAAAAATGCATATGAGGTTCCTATGGACCAATCTTCGTATGGCTCTTTGTGAGGGATCCCAATCACAGCCATTACTATTTCTCTGTCAATCCACACTAACATTTCTCCATTATTGGCCCTAATACACCTGTTACTAGCATCATATTTAACGAAGGAAAACACTAAAAAGTACCAAAGCATGCTTCGCCCCAGCTCATTTATCCATGTAAAAATTCCCATGATTTGATATACTTCTGACATGCTCATTAATTAAAAATCAATTCCACACAGTTGACATGCTTTCTCATGATTACTTTCCATAATTATAGTTTGAAAACATGGAAAACTAGGAATATTCTATTCCCATCGTGCCGCCTTTATCTCCTAAACACCATCGGGATGATTTGAAACAATGGTTTGAACCTTGAACTATTTTAAAAGAAGTTCATTGGTTCAAAGTTCAAAGACAAAAGACCAACACTTGCGGCAAGGAAGAAGGAAACAAAAGAAAATTTCAATGATGCAAAAATGAACCTTGAACCTTGAAGCATTCCAAGAGTGGTTCAACGGTTCAAGTTCAAGACGACCACAAGGACTAGCATTAAAGGGACAGCCGCAATACATAAGACAAAATACCGATTGAACCTTGAACCTTGAATTGGAAAGGTTCAAAGTTCAAGTTCAACGACTATGCTAATGAAGACTTAGAACTTAATAGACCACATTTCCTTTGAACCAGAATTTTGAGCTTTATAAAGGGTTCAACAGACGAGTACGAAACTCAAATTGATGAAGACTTAAGCTTTGCAATACTTAATAAAATGATGACCCCTAATTGATAAGCTATAAGTGGATAAATAAGGGGTAATAGGTAGTAAGTAGACCGGGTAGCGGTAAGCAGTGAATAGACTAGCAAACAACAAGTACACTAGAAAGAAGTAAGTAGACCGACAAGTAGTAAGTAGACTGAGTTGCAGTGAGTAGACCGACATAGAAGAGGTCCACTAGCTAAGCAAAGAATAGACCGGTATACAGGAGGAAACCGACTAGATAGATTTTGATCAGTACACTAGAAGAGTTTGTAACTGATAGACTGGTAATGTTCAGTTAACATTTAGTTAAATTGGGAGTCTTCTTTAGTCATCTGACAAAATTATCAGTATTTTTGACTTTCTTGACAGAGATTCCTGTAATAATTTCAGGGGTGTGATTTAAGGCATGATAACAAAATTTTGAATGAGATGTTTTGGAGGGAAAAGTTGGCAACAGAATGTAGGGTCAATAAATTCACATACCTCATTCTTGAGATAGTTGTTGTCAAGGTGATTTGAGAAAATGTGAAAGTGTACACAGGGGGATTTTAAAAGAGTACAAAGCCGAGTGACAAAGGACCGGTAGTATGGAATCCAAGGATCAACAAATTGACAGAGGGCAGAGTTGAAGATGTATTCAAGAAATTAGTTTTGTACAAAACAGACACAACCGATATAGAGATAGTTTGATTCTTCAATGTGATCTGATCAAGCTAATGAGTAGCTACTCTTGCATATCATCTTTATGTTTCTCTCTAAACATTGCAACTAAAATCCCTTAATAGGGTTGACTTTAATAGGTCCCATTATAAAAATCCCTTAACTGGGTATCATCTTAATTGATGATCTTGAGACCTTTTGATAAGGCTACCTTTAATAGGGTAAAGGCACTAACAGGCCTTAGTCAAAATCCCTTAACCAGGTGACACGTAATAGTGTCTTTGTAATCTCCTAACAGGGATGACTCTTTATCAGGCATACTTTAGAAGAGTACAAATTTTGTGAGTTACTACTCACACCGTGGTTTTCTCCCATTTGGGTTTCCATGAGATAAATCTTTGTGTAACTATGTTTCTTTTCATGCATGGTTATTCTTCTACAATAGTTATTTATATTAATGAATGTTAAGTTAGTAATAACCTAAGTTAAAAAGTTTTAATTGGGCAAAACCGGTAAAGTATCGATTGACCCCTCCCCTCTCAGTATCGGTTGGCACTAATAAGTGCAACCAACCCAAACATAATAGAAAAGGTCAAAACCAAGTTTGCCTCAAAAAGGGGGAACTTAGGATACAACCTAGAGTAGGGAAAAGCTAGCAACCATATAAGATTTAGAAAGATCAAATGCCTCCATCAAAGACCTATAAGTAAATCTAGCTTGGATTAGAAACTCTAGGCTATCCCATCCATCCTCATGATCACCATCTCCCTCATTTTCCTCCTTTGCAGCTTTGCCTCCTCTGAAAACCCTAGCACCATAGTTCTTACTCCCACTCACCATAATGTCTTTTATAATATTTTTTGTTATTCTTATAGATTTTTTCCCAAATGCAAATAGCATTGCTTAAACTTGTGATGTGCTACCATCCCATGCATCTTTCTTTTGAATAGGTTATAATTTTTATTTTTATTTTTCAGGAATGTATAAACCTTAGTTCGTAAAACAATAAGAAGTTCTTCAACATAGGGAAGCATAAGAAGCCAAAACATAGATGTCATCCACTATAACATATATTCCTTGATAAATATAATAATAGAAGGATCAATGCCCATTGGGATCGTCAAAGTGAAATCATAAGATGTATCACTATACCTCTATCTACATGAGCTACCCTCAATTGACATAATGATAAATCTAGAAGAATTGAACTTGTGACTATTCTCTACATTTTCAACATCTTGACCATTGATCTATCCCTAAATATATAAACAATAGAACTTAATATATTAAACTAATATTTATCTTCAATTCTATCATTTTAATAATAATAGTAATTTCATTTTGTATTTCAAATTGACTACTGAACTAGAATTTAATATTATTTCTTTTGATGTGGAATGGCATATACAGATGGAATTATCTTCCAAACATGTTGACTATGAAGTACGATACAAAGGAGGAATAAAATAAATATAAAATTCATTATCATACATATGGAAAATTACAACTTCTATTTGTGCACTTCACTAGACTTTATTCATGTGGACGTCTATCGAAATGAGTGAGAATAGTTAGTCAGAAGATAACTCCAATCACATGATGCCAAATTATATATTCTTCACAGACTTGCTGAGCAGCTAAACTTATTCTGAGATTTGGAACACTTCCTAGCCTTTTTTTTTCTTGTATGTTAATGGAATGTATTTATGTCATTAATGTATGAGCAGACGGTGCAAATGTCAAATTCAATATTAAATTTTTTGATCATTATGCTTTATAAAAATTCCATCATATTAGAATGAATTCTTGAACTTAATAAGAGCTTATCGTGTTTAGTTTGAATGAAACACAATAAAAGGAGTTTGTGGTATTTGAAAGAGTTTAAAGGCTAAGCAATTTTATAATTATAGAGAAACATGTATTCTGCAATACAAAAGAAGCAAAGATCCTTGATATAGAGCTACAAACTTGTCTTTATAGTTTAGGCATAACTGAGATGAATTATAGTTAAAAATCCCTAACCCTACCTAGGGTTAGGGTACAAATTATCAGAGTAGAGTAGAGATTCATGAAGTTCATTTGACCTAAGTTTATTACAGCCTCTGAGAATATGCTCCATCTAGGAATAAATAAGAAATCATTGCATCAATGCATCTCTATGGCATCTGTAGGCCAATAAAGTCTCTATTTTTCATTAAATGGGCATAAGTGTCACTTGGAATCCTTTTCAGGATCACTTATGGAGTTATGGTGGAAATCTGAAAGTGGTCAAATTGGATTCCAATTAGATTTAGGTGCCAACTAGGCTCAAAAATGAATTTGATAGCTTAGTCAACAACTACCTTGCACCAGAAAAAATATATTTCTACTTGCCTACAAGCTTGAATTTTGGCCCTTCAATCATATAGATGGCATGAAGATGGATGTCTAAGATCATGCCACATTGCCTTTCACAGGGCTCAATAAAATTTTAAAATGCCACCATCTGATTTGGCCTTTATGAAAATCTAGTGGTTGTGACTAAGCCACGTATCGGGCAAGGTCCACATTGTATTTCGCTACTTTGCTGCACATGAAACTTTAGCACTTTATATTTCAATGAAATGACAAATGCAATCACCATTTTGCGGCTTTGAAATCTCCTTCATATCGTATCACTATGAAGCAGCAAAATCCCTATTTAGTTGGGCCTTATGGTGACATCCAACATAGGTCCCACCTTAGCTGGCATTCATTAAGAATTGGCCCTTTTGGCTAAACACTTTTCTTCCTCTCACCACATTTGGAAGCTTGGTCGAAAACAACCTTCACCATTTTGTAGACCGAGTCCCACCTCGGGGTGAGACCATTGCGAAATGGAAAAAAATACCTATGTAATGGCCTTACCTTTCACAATTTCGCGGGGAGGGACCGAGTTCTTATGTGTCTTTGCAAAACCCTGAAGCCTCTTGTTACCTGCCAACTCACTGCTAATTTTGATAACTTTAAACCTTTTTCACTGATTCGCAAGGGGAATGGAATATTTCTATTGGAGTTGAGGAAAATTCAACTCTACAGCTCCCAAAGATCACCTGCATGCAAACCTATCACAAAAGGAGAGAAGCAATAAGGCTATGGAGGCTAAAATTCAGAGATCCAGAAAAGATGAGTCATATTGATTGTGCAACAAGAATGCAATTCAATAATTACAGTTGTTATGAAAATACAAAGAGAGAATCCTTATAAAAAGATACTCGAAACCCTAAAGGTGAAAACCCTAAAGAATTAAAGGATTCCTAAGTTTAGCTTAAGTATAGAGTATAATAGACTAATAATTAAATAAATAATTATTAGCTAATAAAAGATAACTCTAGCACCCCCCCTTATGATGAATTTAGGGAGTAGCTAGAAAACAACTAAGGACTAAAAAAACATGTAAAAAATGCAGAAAAGAAACAATGGGTCTCGACAACTAGGCCTGATGAGGTACCCAAATACAATAAAATCTCTGTAAAGTGGAGAAAAAAGAGAAAATGGTGTGGGAACAAAACTCCTCCCCAAGAAGAGATGAAAGCTCAACTGAAGGACTAATAAGCCTCCAAACATGAGTGTTCCAGAAGATAGGAACAAAAAGAAGAGAATGAAGAACACCATTGAAGCATGCAATAGCTACAAACACTGTCAAAGAGTAACTATTGATATGAAGAACCTTCACTGAAATAGAACAGGACTAGGTAGAGAAGACTGTAATCTGCATGAGTGCCCTCAAATAACACTACTCGAATCAGATGGCAAACAAAGGAAAACAACGTAACTCAAAGATACAGATGGCATGAAACACCAAAGCCTGAAGAAATGATCAATTGAACCAAGGAAGAATTAAAACCAATAGGAAAAACCTCCCCATAATGCTGAAAAGGAAGAGGGATAGGTACACTCAAAAGAATGACCAACAAGAACTGCATGACAGGGAACCACGAACATCGAAGGTGCAGAGAAAGTACATAGTGTCATGGAAGGAACACTCACATGACACACATCATGAGGCTAATGTCATGAAAGGAACACTCACATGACAAAGGTAGATGGCAAACAAAGGCAAACATCAACCCCACCATGGCACTTTATAAGTAGTGCATGTACAATAAGGCCCAAGATGTGCAAGATCCCAAGTATATAATGCATGATGGCACTTTATCTCCATGTGTTTGCATAAATAAAATGCTACAATGATTAGAAGAGACAAAAGATTGCAAATAGAAAGAATAGCCAAATATGAGACATCCTACTCAAAGAAAGAGATCCCAGGACCTGAAATAACAAAGATATTCACTAGAGTGCTAAAAAGAAAAATACTGAATAAAATATACATAGAGCAAAATCTGAGAATAAAACTCATATGAATGGAAAGAAAACAGAAAAATATTTCCAACAATATAATTTTTTCTAAAAACGGAGTTCAGATGCTCAAGTTATGTCTCTTGGAGTGCAAAAATGAACCACTAACTTTGATAGCAAAAAATGCCATCAAAAAAGAAAAATCAAAAGTTCAAACCTCCAGACCTTTTCTGACGATAAAAGATTTGTCAAAAAATGCCTTCGTATGACCAAGTTATGACCAAAAGAAAAAAAAAAACCTCTTTTAGGGCATAAAAAGGGTAAAAGAATTTTATTTTATTTTTTTGACAAAAATTTTCTAACACATTTGCAGGTACAGCCTTATGGATTTTCATGCCTAAAAAATGTGCCAATAAAAAATCATGCCCCAAATGCCCCTGTCACCAAAAATAGGCAAATTCTATATCAAAATTCATTGAATCAGCCTTCTAAACCCAACTCTGAGGTCCTTTTGGCACCAAAATGTACCAAAAAATCAGCTACCCCCAGAATTGGAAAAAAGCAACTGCACAAACCCCGAATACTCAGATCTGAAGAACAAGACCCAAAAACTCTCATGAAGAGAACAGGGGCATCCAGATCTGGAGCTTTGATACCATATTGGAGTTGAGGAAAAATCAACTCTACAACTCCCAAAGCTTAGCTACATGCAAACCTATCACAGAAGGAGAGAAGCAAAAATGCTATGGAGGCCAGAATTCACAGATCCAGAAAAGATGAGTCATATTGATTGTGCAACAAGAATGCAATTCAAATAATTATAGTTTTTAATGAAAATACAAAGAGAGAATCCTTATAAGAGGATAATCGTAACCCTAAAGGTGAAAACCCTAAAGAATAATAAGATTCCTAAGTCTAGCTTAAGCATAGAGTATAATAGACTAATAATTAAATAAATAATTATTAGCTAATAAAAGATAAATCTAACAATTTCTTTATGCTTTTGCGAAACAGAAAAATACCTTAGGCTTTTTTGCTAGTTCACGAGGAAACAAAATAAGAAACTTCCTCATCCTGCCAAATGGTGAAAGCCTTGGAGCTTTGTGGACCGGTAAAAGGGAAAAAGGGGGAAATCAACCCTGCATGACTTAGGACTCTAAAGCCAGTGGAAACTTAAGTGATTTGACTAGCTAAGGTGGTTAGCACAAAAATAGAACTTTAAAGCCCAAGTAGAATAAAAGGTATAAAGCCTTTAGATTTTAGGGTTTTAGGGTTTCATTAGGGGTTTTTTGCAAGGTTTTCTTAGCCAACTAGGTTTTCTCAGATTGGTAAGTTTTAGGGATAACGTTCACATGAATTTAGACAACAACACCAACACAAGAATTTGAAGTAGATTCCCCAAACTCAATCATCATGTGCTAGTAATCAGTGAGTGCAAAACACATATTAGAAAAGTTCTGATATCAATTAAGAGACAATTTTTCTCTAAATGTTGACTACATATTTTGTATGAACATTCTTTACAGGTCACTATTTGGTAGGGAAAAGGAAATTATAGTAGAGATAGATTGGTATTGAGAAAAAAACTCAGTAACCCTCTCATTTAGTCTTTGATCACAATGAACAAGGTTAGTTATGATGACCCTAATACCAATGATTTCTTGGAATTATTTGAAAACCAATTCCATGAGACAATTAAATATTCAAATAAAGTGATTTTGCAAGTAATTATACTATTCCAACATAGTTTCCTTAAGATACCAAGAGAATATTTTGAGTGAAACAAAATCTAAATTATGATATTCACTACACATGGTCATGAAAAAATAAATGTGCATATTAGGATTCCTTTCTCCATTAAACTAAAAAACTTCAATACCTCAAACCCCTAGTGAAGGATGGTATTAAGGATACTAAAGTTAAGTAGGCTCTTACAATAATGTGTGGGTAACAAAGATTAACCAGAGGTAGATGTAAGATTTGTAAGCTACTATTGTAATTGTCCCATGTTGTTCAATATGGTGCTTAAAATGGTATTAGAAGGTGGATGGAGTGGAGGTTCACCATGCATAAGAGAAGATGTATACGTACTATAACTACCACCTATACTATCACTATAATGAGGTCAAGTACCACCACCAAGGGTAATACTATCCCCAATACTAACACTAGCAAAAGTACTATGAAGTAGAATAGAAGTAGTGTTAGAGTTGTTGGACATAACGATGTAACCCAGGGGAATCTTAAAGACATTGATGAAAGGAATCAAAGGATTAGTCATAGGTCTAGTGTCAACCATGTGTAATATCACTCTAGGTATGACAACACCAACCTGAGAAATAGTTGTATTGAATTGACTACCCTGAGAGTGAGTATCTACAAGGGGTATATGAATCTTAACAATTAAGAATAATACCCTTAACATCTCTACACTCTTCTATTTGGGATTAACATATCCCTCAGATTATTGACCATATTTCTAATTTGTGGAGAATATTTTCTTGATTTAAGGACTCTTGTAAGTTTCTTAGGTTCTCCTCTAATAATGAAATCTAGTCAAACTAGATAGTGACTATAGAATCATGGTCAATAGAAAGAGGAGATCTTGGGGGACTTTATTTGTAGAAGAGAGTCTAGTCAGATTACTCTTAAGGGGATGAGAAGTAAAGGGATCATATAGATTCACCATGTCTATGAACATCAGGCTAGGATGGGTAGGGCTATAATGATCAAGACATATATTCTATCTAGAATTCCTTCTTACAACAACCCCAATGGTAGTTCAGGTTGTAAATCTCATAGAAAAACTCTACAAAACTCTGACCACTCCACAAGAATACAATAAAGGATCCTAACGCAAAGTATTAGACTATTTATTTAAAGAAAAATTTCACAAATTTTTAGCTTACTTTAGGAAAAAAACTTGAATACACATACACAATTAAACAATCTCAAGATGCATCCATGTCGAGTTCTCAAAAATATGGAGGAAATTTGAAACCCTCAATGTGATGAATACCTAGAGGAGAAAATATGGCCACTCCATCTCACTAAACTGGGGCTCTTGCGAGCTAAGAGATATAAACTACAAACTACCCAAACCCATTAGAAATATTTATTGAATAGAAGGTCTATCAAACTACTAAACTCGAAAGGATAGCTAACATAAAATCTCTAGTATTCTCTACAAAGTTTGTTCTTGAGGATGCATGTGTGGATCTAGGATGACAACCTGGCATGTTAATGTCCCATATAGACATAACATAGAGTTGTACACTGAAAGTACATAATGACTAAATTAAAAAATCTAAAGATGTTCTGAACAATATAAATGCATCTAAATAACAATGTTAACAAGAGATAAAATAAAGATTGGCTTTATGAACAATCACCCACTAGAAGCTTCTAGTACAAAAACTCTTCCTTTAGCAAAAACTACATACAAACTAGAGAAGAAAATGTTGGGGCTATGTTTAAAGGTCTACCATAGTCAAACTCTTGCTTTGATGTTTCCATCTTCAAATTGAACCAAATAGATAGATAAATTAAAATGATAATGGAATGAAAACAAATACAACAATAAATATGCTAAATGGAGATAGAAAGAGGATAATAAAATCCCCTTCCACACCCAAAGCAAAGGAATTCCCGAAAGAAAAAGAAGAATAATGAGACTCTCTCAATAGCATCGAGATATTAAGAATCAGAAGCATGAATATCATTGTGTGAGAGAGAGAAAAGAATGAAAATTGAGCCAAGAGTGTTGAAAGCTGTAAATAAAATGTTCAAGAGAGTGAGAAATATAATTCCAATACTCTCGAGCCTAATCCCAAATGCTAGAGACTGGAAATAAGGATCTAAAGGCCAAGTATGCATTCGAGAAGTGAGACTAATATTGGTGGGTGTAGGAAGAGGTACTACAATCTCTACCAATCATAGTTGTAATGCTCAAATGACTATATTTAGTCTATAGATTCGGGGGACGTTATTGTGTCGCATGGATGCCTCAACAATGTGCTAGTGTCCATGAGTCAAATAGTCAATGTATATAGAAAACTGATAATTATTATTGGGGACAATCCTTAAAATTAAATAACAATCTTAAAAAAAGATATTTTCAATCCCCATGGCACTAAATAAAAGGTGCTCACAAGGGTTTTATAAGTAAACATTTTAATTTAGTCCCATCATACCCTTTGTCACATTATTATAAAAAAAATTAATTTGCAAGCATTCACAATCCCCAAATATAGCTATAAGTTTCCTCAAAGAGCTAACCCATTTTCATAGGTAAAAAAAAATCACATAAATTACTCTTACTCAATTTTTATATTGAAAATCTATGAAATATCTATTTTTTTTGGGTTCTTACAAAACTATTTATGTTATAATAATTTATTATTTGTAATCAATTCATTTTGAGTGAATACATTGTTTCTTGATACAATTACTAGTTTCATGATTTATATAAGAAATATTTTATCAGTATCACATCTATATATAGTTGGCATTAAAAAATGAATTGAAGCATACAAGGATACTTTGGACCACCCATTACATGCCCTTACACATTTCAATAAATAAAATTTATTGCATATTATTAAATTTGCACTAGAATATTATCCCTGGTGAGGTCTTCATTAGTGGCCTCAATCATGATCCTAATGTTTCAATGTTCTTTCATCTAAAATATTGACAATACACTAGGAATGTTTCATCCTATTTCACTTTCTATTAGTCACGCTTTTTATCCATTGGGTGGCTTGATAGGAGAGTGTACTAAAAAATTAAAATAAGATTCTATGAAATAGATTGGTTTATCGTTTTCTCCTTTGGTTATTTTTAATAGTTGTTCTTTGCCTACGTAGGTTGGTCACCCTTCCTTTATGTCTTTCTATTAGTGTACATGGGAGTTTCTTCTTTTATATTTGATAGGAAAATTCAATTCCTCGCATTTTTTTTGGCCTTATTACAAGGTGACAAGTGCTTACAATATGAAGACTAGCAACCTACAATAAGTAATGCAATTACTATTTGGAAGAATATTATTGTTGAGTATGATCTCTCAAATGACAATGTGTAATATAAAACAAATAATTAGGATCTTCCTTTTATAATTGGTTTTATTTCTTTGGCTTCTTAACTATTTATTAGTATTATAATTGTGTTTATGAATTCCTACATTTTCCTTACGTAATACTTTTTATTTTAATTTGATAAATCGGGAGAGGACCCCAACCCCTACATAACAACCAATAGGTTGAATAGAGGGATCTCAAAAGTAGTGAGATGACTGAATAACCAAAAAAAATGAAACCTATTCAAAGACAAGAAGCTTCTAACTGGAGGAGTGAACCAGAGGGGAACTATTGTGTCATATCAAATAGAACATGCATGTTTTCCAAAGGATCCTGAAACCTAAGACTAGAGTCACCTTGGCCATAATCAAGGAGAGAGAAAACTAGGTTTTGTAAAGGATCCATAAACCTTTCATGCTCGACGACTCTTTGAACTATAGAAAAAGTAGTCGAAGAATGACCCAAAACAAAGAGAACCATCAGATTTTGAAAGTCACCCTAAAACCTTTTTATAGGTGAAACCACTACAAACCACCATATTTGTATGAATGGAAAGGGTTAGATAGGAGCCTAAAAGACTTTAGATAAAATCTCCAACAACCACAACAACTAGGTTTCCCTCAATAGGTCCATTATCAACTAAACAATTTTCTAGGAAGACAAAAACTAGCAAGTCCACTTCAAAAGGACCACTATGCATATGCACAAGAGGGAGGGAGGCCTTACTACTGAAATCTAGCTCAATCGTAATAATAGTAATAAAGGAACCAACAACCTTTGTCGATGTAGACAATGTAGCAGAATGAGACGTAACATCAACAAAATCCACCTCCATAAGACATCCGAGGAAAGAAGAGTGATTAGCACCAATAGAACCCTTACCACCTTAACAAGAAGCATCAAATTCGAAGCCCCAAGGGAGGGAGTGCAACCACCAAGAAAGCTATCCACAAAATTGGAAACTAGGTCTCTTACCAAGCACAACCACCCATCGGCCACAACTGACTCCTTCAAAGAATGAAACAACAAGGGGAATGCCTAAAGGAAGGCAACAAATGAACCTAGAGGTATGCATTGAGCCCAATGGGAGTGGATATAGATCTACAAACCTTAACCAAAAGAGAGGAGCTAGTGATAGACGTATGATGAAAATAATACCCATAGAAAAAATAACATAAAAGAAACTCTTGACCTTATCTAGGCATGGGGCAGAGGAGAACCCAATTGTAGCACCAAGAAGAATAGCATCCTCTCGTCTGCCCAAAAGATGGCACAACTTTCTAAGAGACACCAAAAGCCATAGATCCAAGAGGAGTAAGGTAGAAGCCAATGGACAACAAGTGCAACCAACACAAATTGAATAAAAAAAGGTCAAGACCAAGTTTGCGTCAAAAAGGGGGAACATAGGATACAACCTAGAGTAGGGAAAAGCTAGGAACCAGCAAAAATTTAGGAAGATCAAATTCCTCCATCAAAGCGTAAGGAAATAGGACTAGGATCAAAAAATCTAGGCTATCCCATCCATCCTCATGATCACCATCTCCCTAATTTGCCTCCCCTACAACTTTGCCTCCTCTGAAAACCCTAGCACCATAGTTCTTACTCCCACTCATCGTAATGTCTTTTATAATATTTTTTGTTATTCTTATAGCTTTTCTCCTAAATGTGAATAACATTGCTTAAACTTGTGATGTGTTACCATCCCATACATCTTTCTTTTGAATAGGTTATAATTCTAATTTTATTTTTCCGGAATGTATAAACCTTATTTCATAAAATAATAAGTTGTTCTTAAACATAAGGAAGCATAAGAAACCACAACATAGATGTCATCCACTATAACATATATGCCTTTGTTGGTGTAAATAAATATTCATTATGGATATTATTACACTTTACTTAAGTTAACTTAGGATAATGCATTTCTTCGTAGTTTGGATTTGAGACACTTAGGGAAGTGTGCACATAGGGATAGAGCTTGTAGGAGAAATTCCACCTTTTGTGGTCTTATTTTGTTGTTACATTCCACATTCGGTGGGTCATCCACCTCTTGTGGAATATTATATTATTTCTCCTACCTACCCCTAGTATTTCTTACCTACCCTTTTTTGTCATTGACCCATATGTCATGATTGTGTGCTCGTACATCCATATGGCCTTGCCTATATAAGAAGGCCTATATTCATTGTATTGGTGAATCCAGTTGATCATTTTCATATTGATGAGAATACAGTTTGTTTTTGTCATTCTTTTGTCTATATTTTTATACTGTTCATTGTGCCCTTGATCTTGGTAAAATCTCACATGGTATCAGAGCCAATTTGCTTCTTTTTGGGTGAATTTTTTTTTGATTTGGGCTAATTTTTCATGCTCTTCACAGTGTTGTGGTTATTTTCTGGTTTTGGTGCATAAGTGTTTCGGAAGTTTCAAATTCTATCAGTTGTACCTCTCTAATCCTCAATTCTGCAACTTCAAAGGCCTTGTTTGAGCTCATACGACCTCCTTTTCAGGTGCCGTTTTTTTTGAAAGTGCATGTTTTTTCATCTACTTTCATAATATATGATCAGATTTTAGATATTTTAAGTAGAAATTGTACTTTCATATATTGGTCTTATTTGGCCTATTTGGTACTTGTAAATTGCTTGGATCTTAGTTTAGATCTCTTACATTATTAGTTTGAGTCTCTTTTGGCCTTATTGAGGTAGTTGTAAAATTGAAATCAGAAGTCCACTTTGCCATTTTTTGCAAGTGGCCCATTATACATGCACTAAGTATAAAATGTTGAATCATCACTTTTCGGGGGGTTCTTTGATTGAGTGAATTTGGGGGGTGTCTTGTGTGATTGTGCCTCTCTTTCCTTGTGCTCTTTCATTTTTCTTGCAATGAGTCCTCATAAATTTCCACCTTTAACTCCACATAATTATGCATCATGGAAAATTAATGTATGGAGCAAATTAATGGAAAAAGGTCTCACACATTACATAGATGGAACAATAACAGCACTACCTGATCCTAAGTCTGATCCTAATGCTCAATTAGAATGGCTCACTAAGAATTGCATGGCTCTTGGAACTTTGTACAAGTATGTATCAAATGACCTCATCTTTCATATTGAAAAGTGTACTATAATCAAAGATGCCTGGGATATGTTTCAGAAATTGTATGGTCAAGTTGATGAAATCAGAGCTTATAAGATTGACAATGAGCTCACCAACCTGGATCCCAAGAGTTTTGATACAATCTAATATTATGTCAGCAAAGCAAATGAGATAAGAGCAGAGCTTAAGGATTGTGGAATTGACAAAAAAGATGCTCAGTTGATATTCAACTTGTTGGACAAGCTTGCACCAGAATATGTAGCATTTGTGTCTAGCTTCCAAACTCATCGTTTGACAGTGGGGAGTTCCTATGTTATGCCTTCATTTGATGCTTTCACAGATATGTTGATATTGGAACAATCTAAGTTGTTGAACATGGGGCTTCTCAAGTCTTCAAAGTCCAAGGCTTTGGTGGCTAATCAAGGGAATCAAGGAAGTCAAGGCAAATATTCCAACAAGAAGAAGAAGCAATCTAAGTCACAGCCACAATAGGAAAAAGAAAAGTCATCCTCTCCATCACAAGGCGATTTTTAATCCAAGAAGGGGACACCACCTAAGAAGGATAAACCAACTTATGCATATCGAAAGAAGTATGGTCACAATGAGCATCGATGCCACACAAAACAAACTAATCTTCTTAAGAAAAACAACATTAACTTGCCATTCGCCTACACAAAGAAGGATTCATCTCCTTCCTCTTCCTCACATTCTAAGGGAAAAGGGCAAGCATTTATGGCTACAACAAGTTCTTCACAAAAATGGATACTTGGCTCGGGTGCCTCATATCACATGGGTTCTACAAAGGAGCAGTTTTCTTCATTGGAGCCATCTAAGGTACCTCACATTTACATAGGTGATGATACACAAGTAGAGGTTGAAGGGAAAGGTTCAGTTGACATTGATGATGGAACATTTGAGAATGTTCTCTATGTTCCTAACTTGTCTACCAACCTTCTCTCTATCTACCAAATCACTCACTATGGGAATGGGAAAAAGGTTGAGTTTACACTAGATTTAGTTGTGGTAAAGGAACTTGATGATGATGCCGTGGTAGTAGTAGGACAAGTCAATGACAACTCAAGGCTTTATTGATTCTTCCACTTTGTGCCAAGTTCACCTTCTAGGGCCTTGCTTACTCATTCAAATTTAGAAAGTAAGCTATGGCATGAGCGGTTTGGTCACCTCAACTACCACTATCTTCAGCAGCTCAGAACTAAAGACATGGTCATAGGTCTACCTCGAATCCATTTTTCAGAAGGTGTATATTCAGGTTGTTTCATGGGCAAGCATCCCAAGGAGAAGTTTGATAAGGGGAAAGCTTGGAGAGCTTTGGAAGTTCTTCAACTTGTTCACAGCGATGTAGCAGGTCCATTTCCAGTACCTTCATTTAGTAAGGCCCGCTATGTCCTCACCTTCATTGATGACTACTCTCGCTTCACTTGGATCTACTTTCTTATTCATAAGAGTGAAGTATTTGATAGATTTCAGGACTTCAAGACTCGTGTGGAGAAGCAATCCAGGAAAGTGGTGAAGATTCTTCACACTGATAATGGAAGGGAATATGTGAACAAAAGACTTGAGGATTTTTGTACATTTGAGGGGACTGACCTTCAGCATTCTGTAGCATACACTCCACAGTAGAATGGAGTTGCAAAATGAAAGAATAGAACTTTCAAAGAAATGGCTCGCTGTATGATTTATGCATGTTCTCTTGATCTCGCTTTTTGGGCTGAGGCTATCAGTTGTGCCACACACATCCAAAATCGGGTTCGTCACAAAGCTTTGCAAGGTATTACTCCTTTTGAAGCTTGGGCTGGTAGGAAACCGATTGTAAGACATTTCAGAGTCTTTGGGTGTCCAGCATGGGCTCGCATACCTCCACAGAAATGCAAGGCATTGGAACCTCAGAGTCAGCCTTGCATATTTGTTGGATATCCTGAGGGTGATAAGACATATAGATTGATGGATCTTGAGACACATGAGGTGTTCATTGAGAGGAGTGTTCACTTTGAGGAAAGCTCTCCTAGCTTAGCCTCTCTACCTCCTCCACCTTCCTCCATTGTGGATAGTGATGCTAGTGATTCAGATGATGAGACTACTTCAACTTCAACTCGCAGGGTTACACCTCTGCAGGGTCCACTTGCAGTTGAGGAGCCTCATTCTCCACTTCCACCTAGACCTCATTGGGCTCGACAAACACTTGACTCTACGGGTTCTCTTGTTGGGGATCCTTCAGATACATGGAGAACTCGATCATAACATCAGGATCTTCCACATGCATTCATTGCTACTGCTTCCGATCCACAAACATTTCGGGAAGCATCAGGGGTTCCTGAGTGGGACCAAGCTATGGAGGAAGAGTATAGTTCCTTAATGAGGAATAACGCATGGGATTTAGTCCATCTCCCTAAGGGGAGAAAGATGGTTCAATGTAATTGGATCTATCGGACCAAGTATGTTGTGGATGGTAGTGTGGATAAGTATAAGGCTCGGCTTATTATGAAAGGTTTCTCTCAGGTTGTAGGTGTTGACTATACTGAGACCTTTGCACTCGTAGCCAAGATGAACTCCATTCGCTTGACACTTGCTATTGTTGTAGCTCATGGTTGGGTTGTACATCAGATGGATGTGAAGAGTGCTTTTCTTCATGGTGACCTTGATGAGGAGATTTATATGGAGCAGCCACAAGGTTTCACCCAGGATACTTCCTTGGTTTGCAGACTAAGGAAATCTCTCTATGGCCTTAAGCAGGCCCCCAGGGCTTGGTATGCCAAGATGGATTCCTTTCTTCCCTTAGCAGGGTTCACCAAGTGTCATTCTGATCTGAATGTCTATATTTTGTGACAGGATGACTCTCACTTGATACGTGTGCTCTATGTTGATGATTTGATCATTACAGGGAGTACCGCATCCATCATTAGCAGGGTCAAATTTGCTTTGCATGACAAATCTGCTATGACTGACTTGGGTCTTTTGCACTACTTTCTCGGTATAGAGATTTCACAGTCACCTTCCGGGATTACACTATCCCAGCCCAAGTATGCTCTTGATCTACTTGCACGCTTTCATATGGCTTATTGTAAGCCTGCACCGACTCCCTTTCTTTCCGGAGTCAATCTTGAGACTCAGTGTTCTTCTCCACCAGTTGATGCCACTTTGTATCATTAGATTGTGGGTAGTCTCATCTACTTGACCCATACATGCCTTGATATTTCATTTGCAGTTGGCATGGTTTCCCACTTCATGTAGGAACCACATGAGAATCATTGGAAAACCGCCAAATGCATCCTTCGTTACATTCAGGGTACACATCACTATGGGATTCACTATGCAACGGGCACAGGACTTCGTTTGGCTGGTTACACAGACTCCGATTGGGCTAGCGATCTTGATGATCATAAGTCTACTTCCGGTTATAGTTTTCACCTTGGTTCAGGCCCCATTTGTTGGCAGAGCAAGAAGCAATATGCTATTGCTCTCTCTTCGACTGAGGCTGAGTATCGAGGTGTTGTTAACGTAGCGACTGAGACCATTTGGCTCCAGCAGATTCTCACAGAGTTTGGGTTCGCCACTCCATGATCGATAGTTATACATTGCGACAATTAGAGTGCTATTGCAATCTCGAAGAACCCGGTCTAGCACTAGCAGACCAAACACATCAAGATTCATATGCACTATATCTGAGAGCTCATTCAGGAGCAGGTCATTGATTTGTAGTATTGTCCTACAATGGAGCAGGTTGCAGACATATTCACCAAACCTTTCACCAAGAGTAAGTTCCAACAGTTGTGAGCTCTCTTGGGGGTGTGGGATGTGTCATTAGGGGGGGGTCAGCTGACTTATCCTTCCTCTCTTATGAGGGGGACATTTTCCTCTTTGAGGTTTTGTCCTTCTTCTTTGAGAGTCTTTTGTACTTTCATCTCTCTTTTGGGGGGAGTTTTTTCCCACTGAGTTTTCTCCTTTTCTCCGTTTGTGAGAGATTGCTTTGCATTGTTTTGCTTGCATTTGCATATTGTACATGGGTACCTATCATGGCCTAGTAGCTGGGACCCATCTTGCATTATTGACTTGAGTCTTCATTCCCCTAAGTTGCACTTAAGGGGGGGTGTTGGTGTAAATAAATATTCATTATGGATATTATTAAACTTTACTTAAGTTAACTTAGGATAATGCATTTCTTCATAGTTTGGATTTGAGACACTTAGGGAAGTGTGCACATAGGGATAGAGCTTGTAGGAGAAATTCCACCTTTTGTGCTCTTGTTTTGTTGTTACACTTCGCATTCAGTGGGTCATCCACCTCTTGTGGAATATTATATTATTTCTCCTACCTACCCCTAGTATTTCTTACCTACCCTTGTTTCTCATTGACCCACATCTCATGATTGTGTGCTCGTACATCCATGTGGCCTTGCCTATGTAAGAAGGCCTATATTCATTGTATTGGTGAATCCAGTTGATCATTTTCATATTGATGAGAATACAGTTTGTTCTTGTCATTCTTTTGTCTCTATTTTTATACTTTTCATTGTGCCCTTGATCTTGGCAAAATCTCACAGCCTTGATAAATGTAATAATAGAAGGATCAATGCCCATTGGGATCCTCAAAGTGAAATCATAAGACGTATCACTATACCTCTATCTACATGAGCTACCCTCAACTGACATAACGATAAATCTAGAAGAATTGAACTTGTGACTACTGTCTACATTTTCAACATCTTGACCATTTATTTATCCCTAAATATATAAACAATACAACTTAATATATTAAACTAATATTTTTCTTCAATTCCATCATTTTAATAATAATAATAATATCATTTCATATTTCAAATTGACTACTGAACCAGCATTTAGTATTATTGCTTTTGATTTGGAATGGCATCCATAGATGGAATTATCTTCCAAACATGTCGATTATGAAGTACAAAACAAAGGAGGAATAAACTGAATATAAAATTCATTAGCATACAGATGGAAAATTGCAACTTGCGTTTGTACACTTCACTATACTTTATTCATGTAGACGCCTATCGAATTGAGGGAGAGCAGTTAGTAAAAAGATAACTCCAATCACATGATGCCAAATTATATATTCTTCACAGACTTCCTGGCCAGCTGAACTTTATCCGAGATTTGGAACACTTGCTCACCTGTTAATCAAATGTATTTATGCCATTAACGAATGAGCAGACGGTAAAAATGTCAAATTCAATATGAAATTTTTTAATCATTATGCTTTATAAAAATTCCGTCGTATTAGAATGAATTCTTGAACTTAATAAGAGCTTACAGTGTTTAGTTTGATTGAAAGATAAGTAGCACTTCGTTGCGGACATATACTGAAAGATATGTCGGCGAATTGCTGGATTTTTGTTCTTGATAATGCAGTTAAGAAAAATAATATCTCCTCACGCGATCCTTCTAGAACAGTGATGGATGATTATTATATGCAATTACTTTGAATTTAAATGCAATGGGTACCCACAACCATTGGCTCCTAATCATTAATGAGGGTATCAATCGAATGCAGAAAAAAAGTGTTTAGAACGCGGGTTGGCTTTAAGAACGAATCTTCACTAAATTCAAAAAGAATGTGTTAATTGTGCCAGCCATTGTGATGTTTTTGACTGATAAACAACAATTTATTGAACACTTTTGAAAGCATAAAAATTGTTTGAAAATATAAAAGGCTGGTCGTTTTTGCCTGGTGGCTGACATGACGACGCCTAATCTGGAAAAGAGTATCTGTCGTAGCTTAGGTCATTCAACGTCATGTATGGATATATATTAAGAGCGTTTGCTGCAATCTTTCTTGCACATTTCTCACGACAATCCTCCAACTCCATGGCTGAATTCTTCAAGATTTCTCTACTTCTTCTTGCGACGTTGGTACCTACTACAATAGGTAGGTCTCTCCTTTTAATTAATCAAATGTAAGAAATTTATCTCTGTGTGAAAGCAGTATTTGTGGATCAGTTATCTTTGATGCGGGTGATTTATTTTCAACACTTTTTGAGCCATTTTATAGAACGTTTGATGATGACTTAGCTTTAATATTATACTGATATTTTTGTGGATTGGTTAACCCTCAAACCTAAGATCTTCCATTTATTATTAGAATGCTCTACCATTGAATTATTATCCCTTTAAGACCTGCTCATATTTGGGTTGCTGTGACTGATTCCCAATAATACTTTAAAAGAATTCATATGATACACAAACTTTATTTTATTTGAGACATTAAAATCCAAATAAACAAAGAACAGTGTGTCAGCTATGTGCTGAGCTATTTTTAATGTCGAGTATTTGGTCTGTATAGCAAACTAATAAGGGTTCTGCAAGATTATTTTCGAGGATATACATAAATTTTGGAAAACTCCTTTCAACTACCCTAAGTTTTTCTTTGATCAATTTCAATGAAATAAATATTTCGTTCTTGGAAATATTGTTATTTTTTTGAGTTTTGAATAGTTAAATCTTTCTGGTTCACTGGTGAAGTTACACTTGATTTATAAAAAATGCTCCCAAAGATCCCACTCATGCTTTTCACGTCAGTTGTGTGAGTTTCCTATCAGGTTTCCAAACTGGTATATGTTTTTTAAATTTGGAGGTATACTAACTAAACGAGAATACATTTCAGGTGCGAATTCGAACTTGTTTAGAGAATACATTGGGGCAGAGTTCAACAATGTTAAATTTTCCGACCTGCCAATCGATTCCGGCACCCAGTTTCATTTCATTCTTGCCTTTGCTATCGATTACACCCCGTCAGGAAGCATTCCTACAAATGGAAAGTTCAACATTTTCTGGGATAATGACAATCTGAGCCCCAGCGCCGTGCAAGCCATCAAAGCCCAACACAAGAATGTCAAAGTTGCTCTCAGCTTAGGCGGGGACAGCGTTGAAAGTGGCAACGTCCAGTTCATGCCATCATCTGTGTCGTCGTGGGTGAGCAACGCCGTTTCTTCGCTCACAAGCTTAATCAAGGAATACCATCTTGACGGCATCGACATCGACTATGAGCATTTCGACTTTACCAATCCCAATACATTTGCTGAGTGCATTGGGCAGCTCATAACACAGTTAAAGCGGAACAAAGTAATCTCCTTTGCCTCCATCGCTCCCTATGACGACGGTCCAATCCAATCCCATTACACAGCACTCTGGAAAAGCTATGGCAATTTGATTGACTTTGTGAATTTCCAATTCTATGCCTACGACTCGAGCACCACCGTCTCACAGTTCATCAAACATTTCAACGATCAGGAGTCCCGCTATAGTGGCGGAAAAGTGTTGGCTAGTTTCATGACGGAGGGCAGTGGAGGGCTGTCACCTGCAAAAGGCTTCTTTACCGCATGCCGAATGCTCAGGAACTCCGGCAAGCTCAACGGCATCTTTGTGTGGTCTGCAGACTCCTCACAGTCTAATAACTTCCAATTCGAGAAACAATCCCAGGCTGTCCTGCTAGGCTCCTGATTAGCACCATACAATTTGTTGGTAATGGTTGGAGCAAATAAATTATAGTGTCTTTTTCTTCTGTTTTGCTTCTAAAATAGTTGTTTGCCGATATTTCTAGTGATAAGCTAATAAACATTTGGTTCCAGCTTAAGATCAATATAATTTTGAGGAGCATGACTTACATTGTTGGCTCGTTCTCCTTCTTTGTAACATCCAATATCGTAAAAAAAAGTATTGCCAAAGCTATCGTGTGATTTATGGTGTTTTCACTGCATGACTTCCTACTTGCAAAGTTATGGCTTCATGTTGCAAGCACACTATTTTTTATTCTAAAAGTTTACACTTTATCTTAGTGGATTTGTGACTTGTCCTAATAGTACATTTCTATAATATAAGAGGTTTCCTTGATAGCCGGTTACTCTTAGAATTAATTGATCTTTATATTTAAGTCAAGAAATATTGTTTTTGGTAAGGTAAAATAAGTTTTGAGGGGATCCGGAATCCCTTACAAAAGGATTTTATGGGGATCCAAACCCACAAAAAGAACAATGCGGCAACTAGAGTTGACATAGACTAACAACAGCCAATCGACAACCCAACACTAAGAAAAGAGCATCAAAGAACTGGCTGAAGCACCAAAGAGATCAAAGCCATCAAGCAAGAGAGCTCAAATATACATAGACCAAGGGTTTTGCTAGGCTCCCATAACCTAAACCAAGGGTTTTACTAGGTTCCCATAACTTGAAACCACAGGTTTTGACAAAGCTCCCAAAACATAAAGATACATAAAGATTGTAACAAATTTTAGTGTTTTTTTAAAAAGGGCTCCCAAAACCCTCACCTGATGTTGACAGACAATACTGTAAGACACCACAGACTCAAATTCCACCCAGAACTAAACCTCCAAAGGGGAAAGTTGATCGAAGAGAAAGATAAAGGTGAAAACAACATCAAAGAAACCTCCCACCAAATATGGGACAACAAGGGTCCACAAAAACCTCCATCCATCATTCCTCACCAAGTTGTTCTCCTCTTTAAAAAAGGGCGCATAACAGCAGGAAAGGATCCCACAACCAACTCCAAGGGTTTTGACATGACTCCCTTAACCATTAGGAGAACTGCTGCAGAAGCCCCCTTACAACAAATCCCTTCCACACTAGATAAGAACATTCTCTAGCTCTATAAAATATATCCTCACCTCAATAGAAGAAAGTTCCACCTCAATAGGGAGAACAAAGGGAAAAACCATTAAAGGAGAAACCTCTAAAGTGCTAAAGCAACCAAACAACTTGGGCTTTGATTTGGCTCCCAAAACGATCAAGTTGAAACCAGCAAAGACCCTCTAGAAAAAAGTCATCACCCCTCTAGTGATACTCCTCTCCACCTCAATAGAAAAGGAACTCACCTCAATAGGAACTGAAGGGAAACAAACCAACAAGTGGAAGAGCCAAACACAATTCAACCCACCACTTCTAGAGACAAATGAGCAATACATAGCAAGATTATTGGAATATTGGGTTTTAGAAAGGTTCCCAAAATCTTAAATAGGAGAAGAGGCACAAACCTACCATACACCAAACAAGTAAGCTCCACTAGGGTCTCTACATCCGAAAGAGAAAAAAGATAGATAAACGAAAGTATGGATAAGACATGAACAAAGAAACCTCCCACAAGAACTAGGGCAATAGATGCCCCCAAAAAATTCTTTCCAACTTCACCCACCTAGCCTCTCTACACCTCAATATCAAAGCCATCCACCTCAATAGGATTGGCAAATAGGAAAAAAGAGGGAAGGAAAACCAAACCCTAACCATCCTCACCAATGGGCTTTCCAACACCAAAGGAGAGAAAAGGATGAGCACAAGAGCAGAAACAATACAATCCCATATGAAAAAAAAATGAACCAGAGAAGCACAAGGTCCACAAAACAAGAAAAAAAACAAATACCCTCGGAGACCAAAGAGTCCACAAGGTTACCAAAAAGGAGCCAAGCCCTAGAAGAACTGCAATTGAAAGCGTGAACTAGAGGGGGATATACATCACCAATGAGAGAGCCCAACAAAGACACCAACCCCTAAAGAAAAGAATCCCCAAAAAAGGCCCACATAAATAGAGCAATGATAGAGTCCTTAGGGGGCCAACTAAAAAAGAGAACACAACTCCAAACCACATCTCCCAAGAAAGAGAGGCACCAGAAAGGAAAAGAGAAAGAACCAAGCTCAAGCATCACAAACAATGTTGCACCCAACAAGAGAACCTCCAACAACAACAACGACAAGAGGGGTAAGGGAGGCGATACGCAGAAAGAAGCCTCTACCAATGCCCCACAATCTCGAAATTCACCCAAGAAATATTATTGTTTTGTTTGCATTATTTTTATTAATGTTGTTTTTTTTAAAAATTTATATTGTCTTTCTAAATTTTCTTATTTATACATTTTTTTTATAAAAATGAAATTATTTTGTTATATATATAATTTTATAAACATTTATTATTTTGAAGTATTTATTATTAATAAATAACATTTTCTTTCATGTTTAATTCTTACATATATTGCTAATTTAATTAGATTACATGCTAATTTTATAAAAAAGACTACTATAAGGATTTGCTGAAAGCCTCGCCCTACCAAGTTAAACTTATGTCATACTTAAGTTGATTACATACTTTCCCTTTCACATGAATCGATTCTTAATTATTAAAAAAAATAAAAAATAAAAAATAAAAAATTGCCTATTATTCTAAAGATTCTTGAACTATGTTCAATAACTTGAAAATTTGTGATGTATTTCCATCATAAAGCATCGCTACTAATATGGGCTACAAGGAAATATTTATTTTTTGTGTATAGATATAAATCTAGAATGTTGATCTCTATTAAGGCTATGAAGAGTAGATTATGCAAAATCCTACAAGGATTAGATCATTACTTTTGATAAGGGAGAATCCAATAAAATTTATAACAATTTTTTAATTTTATTGTAAAATATAGTTCAAAGTACCACCAATGATCATAATTTTAGGTTTGTCTTAGAACTTTTCATGTCAATTTCGCATTTTTATGCCAAAGCTCTCCTAGAATAGCACAAACCATCATCACTCAAAAATATATGTTCTTGTGCTTCTCACATGCAAGCTTAGATTATGTGCACCCTTGTTTTGTGATACTTTATCTACAACCCAGATTAATTCATATCAATATTTTTTGACTAGGTATTTTATGGTGGTATGCATATTTTATCCTAGATGGAATGACTTTCTTCACATATGAGCCTCCATTTGAGTGAAAACCTAGATTCACTACATAGGTTAGAGATATTTTGTGATGTTTGAAGTTAGAGAGTTGATCATTTTATCACATCTTTTTTCAAATGTCAGCATCTATATTTTAAAATAGCTTATTAGTTATAGAAGGTGAGAAGAATGCTAGGTTTTGATTTATTACGGAGTACTCAAATGTTATATTTACAAATAATATTTATGTCGATAATATTGTCATGTAATTACATATTCATGGAGATGATCTGCTACTTTCTTCCCTGTCAACATATATTACCTTTGATGTTAATACTATATTGTATGAATTTTCAATGATTGGATCCTAGGGTTTGAAAATATGCTTAGTATATTACAGGAATTTTAGGTTTCAAATATTGATTATATTTTGAATGCATAAAATTAGAATGCATGTTTCTTAAGGTTTTGAGTAGCATAGGATGATTATGTTTTAGATTATGTTATCCTATTTTATTTTTCTTATTCACTCTATAATAAATATATATTATTTTATTTAACCTCCATTATTCTTCCTTGTTTACCATCTATTTTATACTATATATGTTTACTATTTGAGCATTCTTACAGTGCCTAAACAATTGTGTAGTAGTTATGTAGTTCAATTATACAATTGTGATGTCGTCGGTAGTTGGTAATCTAGTTTCCCCCATTTGAATATATATATTGTTTAATAAATGATTACTAACTATTCTCTCTTAATATGCTATTAGAGCCTTTGGACATGCACATAGATTACCATGGTTTTTTCATCTCTATGCCGAGAAATCATGAAAGAAGCCATTTGGAGGAGATGAAACACCTCAAATATATGTAGATTGTGTATGCAACTATATATTTATTAATAGAAAGGTATTTTAAATCATTAGAAAGTGTTATTAATACTTTCAGAGCATGGCAAATCTATGTTTATGATGAGTGATGGTTTTATGTGGCATAAGTTGATTGGATCTAAAGTGAAGCTTCTAGTTATCCCATGTCAAATACTCATGGAGGGGATCAAAATATAAATATAAA
Source organism: Cryptomeria japonica (assembly GCF_030272615.1). Taxonomy (NCBI): domain Eukaryota; kingdom Viridiplantae; phylum Streptophyta; class Pinopsida; order Cupressales; family Cupressaceae; genus Cryptomeria; species Cryptomeria japonica. Next base: position 242,204,547 of record NC_081405.1, on the reverse strand, counting down.
CACAATGCCAATTCATGGCTAGGCCATGAGTTTCATATTGAAGTGGTTGTAGATTATAACATATATATGTGAATGATAGAATAGAGTAAACAAGTGGCTATCATTAGTTCTTATTTGGTAGATGGGTTGCTATAAGTTATATTTTACTCCACTTATTAAATGAAGATTAGGGTTGTTAAAATAAAATCTATCATTTTAGTTAATGGAAGAAAAGGGATAAATCCTCCATTTCTTGGAGATTTCTTTAGTAATTATAAATATGATTCAAGTGCACAAACCATTGAAACAAATATAATAAATAGGCCTTTAGACATTTTTGCAATTTCGTTTCAATTTAATTTTCTCTTGAAATATTTTTTAGTATTTTATGTCAAGAATAATGGATTTTTAATTAAAAGTTTAAAAGAAGAAATAAGTCTAATGTTTTAGTGAATTTATACATGAATGAATAAGGTTAACATGTTTCAATTATGGTTATGTATAAAAGTTTATAATTTATTCTTGCATGAAGACTGTAGATTGATCTATTTAAGTTGTAATATTAGGGTAAAAGTTTTATTTCAAATAAACAGAGTAAATCACTTAGTCACTTAGTATTATTTTGTTGTAAATTATATCTTTAAAGAGGTTGAAATGGTTTGAACTTTTGTATCAAAAGAAAGTTGAAAAATTAATGGAGGTTGGAAAGTATTGAAGCATTGATTTTTTTTTTTGTGGAGTTATTTTAATTTGGAATTATTATTTTAAATATTGTATGCATTGTAGTGATAATTAAAATAAAGGTGTGTTCTTTTATGAGATATCAAAGTGAGTAGTGTGTGGGTCCATCATTGGTTAAAGACAATATTGTCATATTTTAATCATGAGTACACATATTTCAAACATATATTGTTTTTTTGGATCCATTCATTCTGCAATTGATAGAACATTTCAAGTTTTGAATGGTTCATAATAAATTTGTCGTTTGAATGGATCTTCAAAAAGTAATGTTTAGACATCTAGGGAATGTATACACCTAACAAGTCCTCAAAAGACTCACATAAGTCAGCAAATGGATAAACTATAATATAATCAAATTGGAGGTTTGTGACTCCTTTGGGTGAAGGACTTTTGTTCATCTCAAGTTCTCTTTTGAGTTTGAGATGACTCTTGGAATGAGAAGAATTTTTTAAATAGTTTATGCACTTTCCTTTTCTATTTCATTGTCAGTTCTTATAGATTTAAAGAACCCATATATTGTGACATTTGATTTATGGAGACAAGAAAATAAATTAGCGTTGAGATCAATATAGATTATTGTCCAAGGAGTTTATGAAACTATGATAAAAATCTATACAATTTTGAGGATCATCCAATAACTTGACAATGTTTTGTCACAACTCAATATTGATAATTTTTGAATAATTTGGAAATTAGTTATTTAAAATTTTGGGATTGATAACTTGATAATTCAACTCAAAGCTACACCCTTCTTAGGGTCATGAGGTAACTTAATGAAGCTTCACTTGAGTCAAGATCCGTTTCTTCAAAAAGAGATCTTTCCAAACATATGTACTTATTTTATGTAATCAACAATTTTATTATGTAAGCCTTAAGGGGGTCTCTTGGCAAGGTGATCGCTATGATTGCAAGGGTAAATTTATAGGAACAATGTAATAATGGGGGATGTTAAAATTAGTACACTATCTAAACAATTGTATAGTAGTTATGCAACTTAATTATATAGAGGTGATGCAATTGGTAGTTGTTAAACAAGTTTCCCCTACTTAAATATTACATTGTTCAAGAAATAATTATTAAATATTCTCTATTCATAATCATCTATTATTCACTAAGTTTCCATGTGACTACCATACTAATTTATATCAAATCAAGTATTCTAAGTCTCAAACATGAGCTCATTATAGTTTCACTAACCTAGAATTTTTAAAAGGTTTTTTTACATTACAAGTGAATTAGATAAAATTACTCATAGAATAGGAAGAAAAGGTGCAAGAAAGTCATAAGTTAACTATGTCATAAATTTAAATGATACATTAAGAGCTATTCAATGTTCAATTTGACTTAGCAATATCACATCGTAAAAATCTTCAATGGTGATGGAAGAAATCAATAATAATGAGTGATAATATAGTAAAATGAAAGGTTCTACCATATATCTAGATGATATTGAGGATCACATAATATTAAGCTAAAAAAAATTATAATCATCTTGATCCAAATTTTATAAAAGTTGCATATACAAATTTATTATGAAGTTTTTTTAGTAACATAATCTCACATTATAGGATAAATAGTAAGAGGGGTTGTAATAGGTTCAATCCAACTACATTGGCCCCTAGTATATAGGTCTACATGTTCATAGGTTTGTCTATTATATCTACCATTGCTTCTTGGCAAGCTAAGTCAGTGGAGTTTGAAGGCCAGCTGTTAGCATGTGTGCTGGTTAGCTGCATTGAGAAGGGAAGATCTGAAGTAATGAAAGCAAAGGTAGAGGAACGAGGAGTCAGTGGAATGAGGAGTCAGTGGTGTCTTTGGTCGAATCTATTTTTTCATGCATCTTTCTGTTTTACTTGTAACCACTTATTTTTGTGAGATTTCTTTCTTGGTTCAATAAGTTCCTCATTCAAAGTAAAATGAGGAGATTTTTTCATCTATCTAAGAAAATTTTTCATGAAAAAGTGTCAAACTCAAATCTAAGAAAAAATTAAGAAAGTTAGGGGAGTTAAGATTACAGGGGAGTATTGGGGTGTTCTCAGACTAGACATCTTCAATGCCGCAAAGGATTTCTTTAGGTCTAGTAGACTCCTCAAACAAGTTAATTCTACCTACATTGCTTTAATTCAGAAGAATGATAATGTTGTTTCCATTAAGGATTTTAGGTCTATTAGCCTATGCAACACTTTGTACAAAATATTTTTGAAAGTCATTGTTAATAGGCTCAAACTTGTGCTAGTAAAAATGATATATACTAATCAAAAAGGATTTGTCAAAAGGAGACACATTATGGATGTTGTTATCACTACTCATGAACTTGTTCATTCAATGGATCAAAACAAAAAACCTAGTATGGATTTCAAGTTAGATATCTTAAATTCCTATGACAGAGTATCATGGAACTTCCTCTTTCAAGTGCTGAAGAATTTTGTCTTTAAGGATAAATTTCTAAAGATGTTGATAGAATGTGTTACTACCTCGATGTTATATGTTCTGGTTAATGTATCACCTAGTGGTTACTTCTCCTATAGCTGGGGTCATCGCTAAAGGGATCCCCTATCCCCCTACTTGTTCATCATTGTTGTTGAAGTCTTAGGGAGGAATATTGAATGACTAAAAATGACTTGTAGACTAAAAGTTGTCAAAGTGACCTCTACTATGGACCCTCTATCTCATCAATAGTTTGTCTATGATACTATCATCTTCGTAGAAGTCAACATTTTGGAGGCCAAAGGTTGGAAGGAGATCCTTGGCAATTATGTTATGATCTTGGGCCAACATATTAATTATGAATAGAGCAATCCATTTATCCTGAATGTTTACCATGACCTTTCGGCTAAAATCACTAGAATTCTAGCTTGAAAGGTTGCTTCCCTACTCGACTCCTATCCAGGGTTGCCTCTCATATTTAAATCCCCCACAATTTTCTTTCAGAATGGTATCATTGAAATATTTTAGAAGAAGATGGTTGGATGAAAAGGGAAATTTCTAATCTTCGCTAGTATAATCTAATTGGTCAAATCCTGCTTATAGAACATCCCAGTCTACTACCTTTCTCTTTTTAAGATGCTTGGATGTGTTGCTAATAATATTGATAAATTTCAAAAGTGCTTCCTCTAGATGGGTAATTAAGAAAAATAAAGTTTTCTCTTATACCTTGGGACAATGTGTGTAGTTTCATTAGTGAAGGTGGGCTTGGCATAAGGAAGCTTAAATCTTTTAATAGGGCCCTATTTCCAAAATTGGGTGGAAATTGATTGAAAGTGCTAAGGACTAGGCAAATATTATTAATGCAAAATACCTTAATAATACCAATAATAGAAGCTTCCTTACTGACAAAAGTTTACCCTTTGGCTCCTCTATCTGGAATAATGTTTCCAAAACAAAAACTATTCTTATAAAACTAGGGAAAAAGCTAGTGGGAAATGGAAAGAACACCAGGTTTTGGGATGATGTTTGGCTAAATGATATTGCCCTATATGAAATGACTCAATTCTATAAAGTTAAATAGATCCTTATCAAGAGTTTTGGTGATATTGTTCATGATTTCCTCTGGTGGCAAGTGGATAAGGCTAGACGGATAAATCCTATGGATAAAGTGTTGAGTAATAGGGATACCCTTACTCATAACTTAAATCAATTGTTGAATGAGGCCCAATCGCTAGATTTTCTTCCTAGGTGATTGCTCCTTTTTTTTGTTCCACATGGAAGATGTATGGATCTAGTGGTACTTGATCCCTCTAGAACCTTCTATGTTAAATCCACCTGTAATTAAATTGTTGAAGAAGCTAAGGAGAACTTCTGCTGGAAAAGGATTAGATTAAAGGCCATATACCCAAGATCAACTTTTTCGGTGGGCTACTGCTCATAGAAAAATTCTGACAGACAATTTAAATAAAGGAGGATTCTCCCTTGTCAATAGGGGTGAACTCAAAATAGTGGGTTACACTTTTTTGGATGAAAGAAATTCACTCTTTTGTCCAAAACTCAATTTTAGCCATGTTCTATCAAAACCCCCTTTCGATAGAATGCAAAAAACATGTTCGATTAGAATCCCTTTTCGATCGAATCCAAAAAAGAATTCAATACCAAATTTGTATCAAGGGGTTCAATAGAAAGGGGGTTCGATTGAACCCCTTTCTATCAAACATATGTTCTATTGAATGTCCATGTTAGAGATCTCCCCATTAAATTGTCCTAGTTTCTCCAGAATTATGGCCTTCGAAGCTCAAATTGGGGGCTCAAATGGATGAATTTTGATGAACCCAAATGAATGATAGTAGTAATCAAAGAAAGATTTCAAATTATTATTATTTTAATATATATTAAGTTTATTATATATTTTTTATAGACTAACTTAACATGGGTTTCACACCTTTTTTGAGATATAAATTGATGATCTTTGATTTTCCTTGCTACATCTCTCTTCCCTAATGAGAAATGGATCCTTCTGGGTGATTTCAATACCCTTTTCTAATTTGGAAAAATATTGTGGCTTTCCAATTTATATTGATAGTAGACAAGAACTGGCTGACATGATAAACTCTTTGAGCCTTTTAGACCTTGATCTTATTGGGGTTAAATTCACATGGTCAAATAGATGCAGTGGGGAGGATCTTATTCATGTCGAACTTGATAGGGGTCTTATTTCTCCATATTGGCTTCGGCTCGCATCCTGCAGACTCAATGCCTTAGCCCATGTTAGATCAAATCACTTCTCCATCTGCCTCATAGTCTCTCTCTTGTTTGGAAAAAAGGCATACCCCTTCAGATTTGAGAAAATGTGGCTCATGGCTCCGGAAATCCAAGATAAAATTTTGGAGTGGTGGAATATTGATATCCAGGGAACGATTATGTTTTGTATAGCCAAAAATCTTTCAAATGTTAAGTATAATATCCAACACTGGAATAAATCCACCTTTGGCAACATCTTCAAAGCTAAAGAAAATCTCAAACTGGAACTTGCGGAGGTTCAAGAGCATATCCAAGCTTACAGGTTTGATATTGATGTTTCAAATAAAAAAATTGATATTTTGACCAAATTACATGATATTATCTCCAAAGAAGAAGAATTTTGGAAGTAGAGATCCAGAGCCTTATGGCTCAAAAGCATTGAAAAAAACACAAAGTTCTTTCATATGACTACTCTTAAGCATAGGGCTACCAATAGAATAAACAAAATTTAGCTTGGGTAGAGAGGGGTTTATAAGAATGATGAGATTTTTCAGGAAGCCATCATTTTTTTCTCCAATCTCCTTTCTATGGACGATCCCCTGGATCCTTCAGCTCAGATTGAAATATTGCAGGAAATTCGCTCCATCATCTCTAGGGACATGAACTTGGAGCTTACCAGAATCCCCTCCCCCAAAGAGGTTCACAATGTTCTTTTCTCTTTTGAAGGTAACAAGGTCCCCAGACCTGATGGATTCCCTATTTTTTTCTATCAAAACTTTTGGCTTATTATCTGTTGTGATGTGGTCACTGCTGCTCAAGAATTTTTTGGATCCCACTCTCTCTTAAAGGAGTGGAATGCCACCTTCCTAGTTCTCATTTCTAAGAAACCCGACGCCTTCTCTTTTAAGGATTTTAGACCTATTAGCCTTTGCAACTCTATTTATAAAATTTTCACCAAGATTATGGTGCTCAGGCTTAATCTTTTCATCCCTTCTTTAATCTCTAAACATAAAAATGGGTTTGTGCTTGGGAGACAGATCCAAGATTCTGCTATTGTGGTTCATGAGAATATCCACTCCCTTTCTATTAACAAAAAATGGGTTTTCTCCTGAAACTTAACCTGCTGAAAGCTTTTGGTAGAGTTAATTGGTGCTTCCTCCTCAGAATCCTCAAAGCCTTTGGATTTGGAGATAACTTCATCTAGATTATTGAGAAATGTGTTTCCACCCCAAAATTCTCTGTGTTAATTAATGTATCTGCCTCCGGTTTTTTCTCTGGGTCTAGGGGCATTCGACAAGGGGATCCTATATCCCCCTTCCTTTTCATTCTGATGAGTGAGCCTCTAAGAAAATTAATTCAGAGGGAGGTCAGAAATGACAATATTATGGGCCTTCAACTCTCCTCTCAAGCCCCCACTTGCTCTTACCAACAATTTGTGGATGACACTCTCTTGATGGGGGAAGGTTTGATCAAAGAAAAAAATAATTTAAAAATGATTCTGAACATATATGAACATGGTTTGGGGCAAAAAATTAGCTTGGCTAAAAGCTCCATCTTCTTTGTTAACACCCCCGAGCATAGGAAAGTTAAAATTGCCTTGATTATTGGCTGCAAAATTGGAACCTTGCCTGATTCCTATATGGGCCTTCCCCTCTACCAGGGCCTAACTCCTGACTCTTTTCGGGTGAATGTTATAGACAAATTCCATAACAAACTAGCTGGATGGAAAGATGCCTTGCTAAGCCAAGCTGGTAAGCTCCAACTTCTCAAAGCCTTTCTTTAGAGCCTTCCGGTTTATGCTATGAGTCTTTTCAAAATTCTAGCCCAACTTGCAGATAAATTGGAAAGAATTCAAAAAACCAATTATGGATTGGAACTGAATCCAAAAATAGATTACACCTTGTGGCCTGGAATCAAGTCTACTTGCCCAAACTCATGGGAGGCCTGGATATCCAACATTTGAGAGACTTCAATAAAGCCCTCATGTCCAAACAACTATGAATATGTCTTAAGGAGACTAATGAATGGACTGATATATTCAAACTTAAGTATCACATCTCTGATTTCCAGAACACTCTAGAAACTTATGAGCTCACCAATGTAGTTTTTGATTTCTTGAGCAATTTCTTTGGCTCCTCCAAAGTTATCTCATATGGTTACAGATGGATGCTACGTAATGGTACCAGAATCGGGTTTTGGGATGACTAGTGGACTAGTGAGGGCCCCCTATCAGACTCTGTTTGGGCTTCCTCCTACAAAGAATTATGCCTCAGAAAAATTAGCGCGTGGGTGGCTGATTACATTAGAAATGGAGAATGGCTGGACCTCTCTTTTGTTGATAATGATTTGAGACCTATGCAACCCTAGTTGAATTGCATCCACATCCCTCGCTCTCATGGGGAGGATGAAGTGTTCTTGAAATTCTTCTCTTTTGGGAAGTTCAAAGTTGTTGATGCATACAAGTTCATCTCTAGATCCTTCAGTCCCCCACTATTGGGTGGGTATCTGGAACAAACTCCTAATTCTTAAAATTAACATCTTTTTTTGGTTGTTTATGTAGGGTAAGATCTCTACCATTGATAATCTTTGCAAAAGAGGTATTCCTCTCTCTAACAAATGTTTTCTCTCTAAAGAGGCGGAGGAAAATGCTGGCCATGTCCTACTGCATTGTGCCTATACCAAAGATATCTGGAATCACTTCCTTAACATCTGGAACATTGCTTGGGTCTTCCCTATTTCTACTCAATGAATGTGGTTTGAATGGAAATTCCCTTTTGATAATCATGCCTTAGGTGTTCTTTGGAATTTATATCTTTCTCATATTGCCTGGGGCATCTCGAAAGAAAGAAATAATAGTTTTTAAGGACCTGGAAACTCCTCATTTTGTTGTCACTGTTAGAATACACAATGCTATCAAAGAGAACTTTCTCCATGCCTACCCGAGTAGAAAGAATGACTGCCCCATTCCTACTCTCTAAGAGGATTGGGATACTATCAATCATTGGAAAATTGATTGGAACATTGCCAGCCTAGTCTACAAAACAAAGTAATGTAGACAAAATGTTGTTTGACATCCTCCCCCTATGGGCTAGATCAAAATCATTGTGGATGGGGTGGCTAAAGGAAATCCTGGGCCGAGAGGGTGTGAGGGAGTGGCTAGGAATCACTCTGGTCTACTAGTTTCCATAGTGTGCTTCCCTTGGGCACCCAGACCAACCATTACGCGGAAGGCAGTGCTACCCACATTGGGCTACACATGGCTAAAAGAGAGGGGTTTACTAAAGTGTGGCTGGAGTCTAACTCGCTAAACATTGTCAACTACTCGAGTGGTCACACGGATCCTAGCTGGATGATTATCATCCTCATCAAGGAGTGCCAAAATATAATTAATGATCTGATAGATTTCAAAATCTTGTACATATACTGAGAAGGCAATAAGGTGGCAGATCTACTGGCCAATTTGGCGATGAGATGTGTGGCAACCAACTGGTGGAGTAGCACGTAATGATTACTGCGTTAATCAATGATCCCTCATCATGACATGATTGAGTTGATAGGGAAACATATCTTTTTGGTTTTCCTTAATCAAAATTCTAGAAACCTCCTTGGTGACTGGTTTTCCTATCTCATTGTGTGGCTTTTCTGCTACTGTTTTGATATCCTTTGGGTGTGGCTCATTTTCTGCGACTCATTGGTGATAGTGATCTCCTATTATCTGGTGACTAGGAGCATAATGGGAGGGGATAAGAATTGACAAGAGCCCTCTACTTGTGAGAAGTGGAAAAAGAATAAAGATGTCTAGAAGGAAGTGGTTGAGGGTGGTCTTGTCCCCTACCTGGACTGGCTTCATGGCCCCTCTCCTCTGATTACAGAGGCCTTTGTTAATGAATAGAAAAAAGGGAGTCTCAGGGCCTATGGTGCCAATTATCAAATAGATGAAATTTTGGTAGCGATGGTCATTGGTCTAGCTATGACTAGAAGAAGGTTTTATAGGGACAAAAGAAATGGGGAGGAGGACTTGTCGAGCTTCTTTGACAAAGATAAGGAGTGCTCTAGAGTCACCAAGATGGCTGATGGTGGCTATAATAGAAAAGACCTTATGGCCCTATGGGCTGACATAGCTGAGTTTATAATGAGATATATCTCCCTTTATGGTTGGTATGCAAGTATCTTCTCCTACCATTTCACTATTTTAAATCATTTTCGCCATGGTAAAATTATCTTTCTTCCCTACTATCTTGCCTCCTCCCTTGAGAATACCCTGGAAGAGCACTTGGAGAACCATAGCAACCATATTATTCATGAGCAACTTATCGTCCTTATCATGGAACATGCCAAATCCCTTGAAATTATGCCCCTGCTTGCTGAGATTGGTTTGCAGACAGAGGTCCAAGATGTCTCTGATTCGAAGATGGACCTGGATGATAGTAGGGTTCATGCTGATGACCCTGAATATGAACCTATGGAAGAAAAGGAGAAGATGGTCACTCTTGAGATGTTCGGCAGTAAGAACCCCCCAGATTGACAGCTAGCAAATACAAAACCATATGAAATTTGATCTCCAAGGCCGAACCCCTCACCAAAAATAAAAAAGTTGGTGGCAAAGGATCATAGCTCAAAGATTATGGACCAAGGGATTAAGCTGGACATCCCTATCAATGTCCAGAAAGACAATCAGGGGAAAGATGGTAGTCTGATGAATCTTGTCATGGAAGCCACCAAAAGCCAGGAGCACTGCTAGAAGTGTGTCAAGCATGGAATTGACACTCTCAAGATGGGGGTTAATTTACATTTTCATTGCTTCCCCAGAACCCAGCAAGCTAGAAAAACTCATGATCATGACTCAAAAACTCTCTCAGAATGTTAAGGTAATGAAATGTAACCATGAACAAAGGATTGATAAGGTGGAACAATCCATGGCTGAGATTAAGAAAAATATCAAGAATCTGGTCGACATTAGTAAAGAAGCCATGAACAACAGCATTGAGGTGCTAGAAAAGATTAACGAGATGGTTGTTGATTATAGATCCTTCCATAGTGACCCAGTGAAAGAACTTGGTGGAGATGATGTGGGTGCTCGAGACAACAAAACCACAGGACCCAGTTCCAGAACCAGGAGAAGAAGCAACAACAAGAGTACCTCCAAATTCATCAAGGAGTATCTTAAGGAAATCAATAGGATTTTCATCCAAAAGAACAAGGATCTGGTGCTCTCACTTAAATGAGAGATTTTCTTTCTTTTTCTTATTTTTTTGTCTGTGTTTCTTTTGTCTTTGTTTCTGTTCGGGGTTGCTCCCTTGTTTTACTGTTGTATCTTGTCGGATTGGCTATTGGCTGGCTATTGTAAAACTTTAGGTTTCAGGTCCTTGTAAAACCTATTTATCCTTATCAAAAACATAGGTTTCGCACCAAACATCAACTTCTAAGTTCAACGCTTATGGAAAAATAGTAAACAAGTGAAATATTTTTTTGAAAAAAATCTATGCAATAGGTATTGAAGTCATCTTTCCAACGAAAAAAAAAAATTGATACATACACAACAAGTTATAAGCAACCAAATGAACATATGTCAAAATTAGAGTTAACTCGACTTCAAAACTTCATAAAATATGAAATATTGAAGAGTTATGAAACCAATAGAAATATGTTACAAAACTAAATTCAAAAGAATCACATTTATATCTATTTTTTTTTAAAAAGATATGCCATACCAAATGTGTATCACTCTTTAAAAATAATGTTTTTTTAGTAAAAACTAGTTTTTGAGGGAGATAGAAGAATGGAAACAAATTGATTCTGAAAAATTTCAAAAAAAGATATTTAGAATTTGCACAAAAAAATGCCACAAACCACTAGTTCACATCATCTACAAATTCCTTACGGTTTAGTAGTAATAAGTGTCTGAATGTGAATTTTTTTCTAAAAATAAATATTGCAGTGTCAAAGTTGGAAAAAAAGTGTAACTCATTATTGTGGGTTCACCCATAGATGTGTCTCATTTCACAACAATATTGAAAGTATTAACCGTTTGTTCTTGCACTACCAATTTGCAAGGGAGGTTTGGGATCAACTGTTTGTTGATCTTATGATTAGTTGGACCTTCCCCAGGAATTTGAAAGAATTCATAGAGAAATGGACTCTCAATCCTCTTACACACCCAATTATCAGGAACCCGTGGATTCAAATTCCTCCATTCATTACCTGCAATCTTTGGAAGGAGCATAATAACATGATATTTAGAGAGGAGGCTTTGTAGCAGTAAAGTATTGTTACACATCATACAACAACAAGATAAGGAGAATATAAACATTGTCCCACCTAGGACCTCTAATGTGATGCCAAGCTTGATGGATCTAAGAATAAAATAGAGATGGGGAATTACCCATAGTCTTCTTAGGATGAATTTGTATAATTTGATCTTAAGGAACAATTGTATTTGGACTCCTCCAAAGGAAGGTTGGTTAAAGTGAAACTTTTTTGGCTTCTCTAAAGGGAACCCTAGTATATCTGGAGTGGGCAACATCATCACAAATTGTAAGGGCTTTATGATGGAAGGCTATTGTGAAAATCTGAGGAAAGGATCTAATAATAGAGTAGAGGCAATGGCTGCATGGTAAGGACTTTTAGATCTCCACAATCTAAATTGCCAAAATGCAGTCCTAGAAGGTGATACTGAACTAATTGTGAACTACTTGAATGGTAGTGCGAATATGCCCTAGGAAATAGAATGTATCATGGAAGATTGTAGAAGGTTGATGGACCTCTCTTATAGTATCAAAGTCCAACATATTTTCAAAGAAGGGAACACAACATGTGATGAAGCTGCTAATCAAGGCCTAATTCATATGGATTTGAGCTTTTTGAATTATAAGGAGAGCTCGATTGTGCTAAAAAATATGCTTTCTAAAGAACAGGTTAATAGTCCTTACTTAAGTGAATTTGTCAATTACTTAGCCAATTAATGGCTCTTTTTGGATGCTTTTTCCCTCCTTACTTTTTAAATATGATTGCCAAAAATTTTCAAATAAAAATTAATTAGCTACTTTTCTCTAATTATAAAAGATGAGGAAATAATTTGATGGTAAGGTAATGGTTTCTTTTTTCATAGAAACTTAATTTCCCATGATGTGAGTTGTCCTTTCACATGTAGGGATGTCAATGAGAATCAATGTAAAGATAAATTTTTTGGTAAGTATTTTTTACTAGATGAGGTAGGTTTTATTAGTTGTAGTTTACCTCTGTGTTGCCTTGAGATTTTTTATTGTTGCATGGTACCTAAATCTTTTGAAATGGGGGGACCTTTGAAGAGGACAAAGCCTAAAAGCTACAAGGAACTTCAAAACAATGAAGTTGTGGGATCTTTTCCACAGAGCGGGTATGACAACTTTTTTGCTTGCCATGAAGGGTTATAACATAGCCTTATCAGTGAGATTCTATAATTCCTGGTAGAGTTGTGAGGTATCAATTAGTCATATCTCCAATGTTGTTTTCTTGGAGATTATTACAAAAGTGACTAGGTTACAAAATGAGGACAACAAATTTGAGAAGAAAATCTCAAGAGATTACAAGCACTACATGAAGAAATTCTTTGAAAAAGGAGGGAGGCCAGTGGTGGTGAAAAATGGGTATGGTCATTTTGTCCATCCTAAGTCCTATGCTATTGTAAGGTATTTTGTTATGAAATACTTTACCTTAGAAGAACATTATACCTCTGTGCACGACTACCATTTTCCTATCCTGAATCACGTTAGGCATAGTGATAGGATAACTTTGCCCTATTTTCTTTTTACTTCACTTGCGGCTAGTATTGCTAATGGTGCTAATCCTCTGCTCCACCAAGGGCTTCTCTATATAGTGTATAAATATGCATTTGATCATTCTCTTGATCGCAACCATTTGCTTACCCTTCCTGGGAATTCTGAGCCTAATGATGAGGCCCATGTCTCCTCTATTAAAGTTGAGCTTATTGAGACTAATCCCCTGCATTTGCCTAACAATACTCTGACTACCAAGTATAAAATTAAGAAACCCTATGCCGAGAAGGAACCAAAAACCTTGGAAGTGGCTCTGATTAAAATCAATCATGATAAAAGAAAACTTCAAACCCCTAAAAATAGCCCTATTAGGACTAGAATTATTCCTTAAAGACTCTTCCAATAGAAGCATCACCATATACCTTGACATACATGACTCTGAGAAGAAATGGGAGGAGATACATGCGAAGGAAAAGGAGGGTAGCTTTGGGAGATAAGGTCGGCCCATCTCTTGGACAAAGATAAAATGGTTAAAATTGAACCCAAAGTGACTACACATCAATTGGCAATACAAGGAGGAATTGGAAGAGGAGAGTGAAATTTCAGAGGATAGGGAGAATTTTGAACCAGTTTCCCTATCTTGTAACTCTCTGGATGATGTGGAAATGGTGCCCTATTCTCAAGATTCACCCTTTGGTGTAGAGAATTGCAACTCTAAGAAGATGCATAACTAGATAATTGAATTGTAGCTTAGCTTTATGAACCTTGAAGCCAAAGTTGAAGAGTAAAGGTAGGGATACCACCAAATGGGAATTTCATTAAGATCCCTATGTGCCATTACCAACAACAGAGTGAGGAAAAGCTACCATGGGATTTGTCTCTGGGCAAACCAAGATGAAGAAGAAAGTTAGGAAGATGTCGAAGAAAGCAAAATGGATGAGGAAGATAAGAAAGAGGATACAATTCCCTTGTAGATATAGAATGAGTAGGTGCAAAGATTTGAATGGAAGTGGAACCTCATAAGGGAAGAATAAGTTGAAATTTTATTATTTTTTTGCTCCACGGTGATTTTGAGTATAGTTAGGCATAGTTTTTACAAGTAATTTCCTATGAATAGGCTTATGTGCTATATGCATCAGAATTTTATTAGAATTATCTAATCTATTAAATTAATGGACTGTTTATATTTAGCTACTCATAGTTATATTAAAGATAGATGGTTTCTAGATCAGATTAGTATGTTTGGTTATGTTGAGGTGATGATTTTTTATTACTTCTAAGAGAGGCTGGTGCAGTTTCTATTGCTATGGTTGTTTGATGCCAGATCCTATGTTGCTACTCTTTGTTTTTTCTATTTTGTAAGGTTTTAGGGTCCTCTCCCTGCTAATGTAACAAAAAGTACTATAGGGAAAGGTGAGATACAATAGAGATCATAAAGAAGCAACTGAACTCTCCCTTTTCTTTATTGGAAAGGAATATCATCTTTGTTTCTTGGAATGAAGCTCAAAAATCACAAAAAATTAATAAGGAAATTAAAATTGAACCAAATAATGACATCCAATAATAATTAGTAATGACAAGGATTGACCATATGGAATTGATACTTGCAAGATACCTGATATAGCAACTCATAAGACAACTAAGGTAAGCTCTAGATCCACATAACATGATAAAGTATGACCTTGTTAGATTCATGAGTATCTCCACTCTAGTGTTTTGTTCACATATTTTATGCACACACTATGAATATATAATGAATGGAATAGTGTGATTTATCTCAATAGTGAGACTTAAACTATTACATTCTATGGCAACAAATTAATCATCTTTTGAGATCACTTTTATTTGAATAATTATATTATATAGTTGTTTTGTTGAGTTGTTATCTCAATAGTGTAAGAAATAATAAGGGTAATCATGTAGTGAATGCAATGTTAAAGGGATTGGAAATCATGATGGGATGTATGAGGGATGGATTGATGAAGAGGTTCAAGAAGTGATATCCAAGGTGCTGGGAAATAATGGGTATAATACCATAGATTGTGAAGATCAATGTTTATTCAATAAACTAATCGAAGGACAATATTCAAGGATTGGATATAATGAACATGAAAATATAAAGTTACTCATATTCAAATCTGAAAATTAAGTTTCCTTAAAATTTGGGAAACCCATGATTAGATTCTTCTTCTTTATGATGCCAAGAATCAGCTTGTTAACCATTCTTAATAAACCTATATTATGTGAACTTAAAAGAGTACTAAATAATGATTAACAAATCAACTTAACATAGCAACAATAAGGCATAGATTTAAAACATAACATCCACACACAACATAGGATGTATGTGGAGAAACCCTTGCAGTAAAACATGCCACCACTTCTAGAAGAGAGAGCATGCTTATATTAACAACAATAAAAGTGCCCAAAATATAGTCACATCCACTCTCGTCTTGGTCTCCACAATGGTAGCACCCATGCACATGTGAAAAACCTCCTTATGTCTCCTATCCATCCTTCATTACTTTAGAGAAAACTACTTTCAACTCTTCCAGATTACTTGATTAAATGACTCCCACATATAATAACCATGTGCACAACTACTTTAGGCTAGGTTTAAGGGTGAACTCACAAAGCTAGTTCCCACTTTTTGGTACATCCTGATTTTTGCTGAAATCGTACATTTTTTAGAAAATATAATGATTTAAGCTTTAAGAGGTCCCATTTGAAGTAATTAATTGAAGAGAGTTAAATCAAAGGTTCTTAGATCAAAATTTCTTGGATAGAACCTCTCTACTTCTAAATCATACTTGTAATGGAGTCTCCTTTACATCTATCAAATGCTGATAAAAAACCAATTTTACATTAGCCTTTGGGGGGTCAAATTAATTCATTTAAATTTTTATTTTTGTAGGTATTTAGTCCTTATTATAAGCTTTCCAAATAGTATAACTTTTAATATATTTAATTTCATTAATATATTTTTATTTTATTTCTTATGAACGTAGGTTTTTCACTGAACATGAACTTCTTTGTTCAATGCATTGGGAAAAATAGTAAACTAATTCAAAAAAATTCTGAAAAATATCTATGCACTAGGTATGTGTTCAAACGTACACCTATATCCGAATTATAATCAGTCGAACTTCAAAACTTAATAAAATGAAAAATATTCATCATATCACTATCAAACAAACTGCATGCCCTGGGTATTGATGTTACAAACCAAAATTCAAAAGAATTAAGTTTTTGGCATTTATAGAAAAAAAATTATGAGTTTCGGGATACACATCACTCTTAAAAAATGTTGTTTGCTATAAAAAACTACATTTTGAGGGAGATGGAAAAATGAATAAAATTTTATTTAAACAAATTTGAAAAAAAAATATTTAGAATCTAGAAACAAGATGCTAAAAAACATTAGTTTATATAATCTTCAAATTCTTGATGGTTTAAAAGTTATAGGTGTTGGAAAGTGGAGGTTTTTTTCAAAATATTCATCTAAGTGTCAAAGTTGGTCAAAAAGTGGCAACCAGTATTGTGAATTCACCCTTAAGTTTAGAGCCACTCCTATAACAATCTCTAGTACCTACATCCTAGGTTCATCATATCCAATAGTGCATGTGGCATAAAGTTATACAATAGACTAGTTTCTAATTTCACAAATTATTTCCTTCTCACACACTATCAAAAAAAGAATAATTATACCTTATTTTTCTAATTTTCACAACCTAGCCTAAGATAGTTGATGACTCACCCCAAAGATAGGGGAATATGTATAGTGTCACTTGTTATATTTACACATCAAACATAAAAGAATCACAAAACAAGGTTGTAGCACTAATTAATATAGACAAAAACACTGATGGGTTCAAGTATATGAAACGTCTCATAAAATATTAAACACAAGAATAGTCTTTATGAATATCAAAATGGGGGAGTAAAGGGCATCTTCTTAAGGGGGATAATAAAACAAAAAAACAAATTTTTTTTTAATTTGTAACAACAATTGTCCCTTTCAACATTTTTTCTTATAAACTATCATTCAATCCTAAGAAAAAGCTCCAAACTATTTTCAACACACACTCCCAAAATCTAATAGTTGTTTTCTTAATTGAAACCTATGGGCACTCTCACCCTTTCATAGTTATTCCAATGAACTCATTTTGGTACTCTTACCTATTCACTTTCACCTTAAGGAAATTTGCTTCCTCAACCCTACACAAGTTCTTCTCACCTATCAAGGAGAGCATACTTCTACACCCTTGAAAATAACTAGAAAAAAATTACAGATAAAATAACATAGGGAATTTTCAATGCATCATGCTACTACTTGCATAATAGTCCAAAACATGATAGAAAATTTTAAATTCATCAAGAAAATAATTACGTGAGATATTGTTATAGGTGACCTTTTCACAATTATACCTTTGCAAATTTCCAACACTTGTAATTGATAGATTTGGGTTCACATAGGTCATCTCTTCCTCCATCCTTCACCCTTCCTATAACACTCTCTTCTTCTAATTTTTATTTCTTGATTTATTCTCCACAAATAGAATAGAAAAAATAGTAGAGCACATAAGAAAGACAACAAAATAATATATAATGAATTCTCAAAATTATGCACTCTTGAAAAAATGACAAGTAGTAGCCCTTACCATCCTTTGTACATATGGGAAGGTGACACTTATCACCTTTATATCTTATCATGTTTGCAACAATCATACTACATTAAAATCTTAAATATTCATTGCTTAATTAGATACTAAATCAAGGGAACAACTTTCCTATTAAACTAAATTTTTATGGTTTTAAAAAAGGATAATGTCATTATACTATGACCTAGTGCCTTATAAACATAAAATTAGATGAATTCTCTCATAGAAATAGGATCATTTATTCCTCATAACTAACATTTAAAATATTGATATTTATGTAGAGGTACACTTTTCTACAAGAGTAAATTTTCGTGATGTTTGCTACCTTTATTCAAACATCAAATAACAATACATCATCACTTAAGACAAGCTTCACACTATAAATTACACAACATGAAATCACACAAAAGTTACACAATACAAAATACTTTACTATCCCTAATAGAATAGGTCATCTCTATTGTTACTGATAATAATATCACTAGGTATTTGCTTTGATTCCACAACCTAATATTTAAATTACACAATAGATAGCAATGATTAGTTTATCATCATAGACTTTCATGGGAAAAATAATTTAAACA
Source organism: Cryptomeria japonica (assembly GCF_030272615.1). Lineage (NCBI taxonomy): Eukaryota > Viridiplantae > Streptophyta > Pinopsida > Cupressales > Cupressaceae > Cryptomeria > Cryptomeria japonica. The sequence goes on along the minus strand of NC_081405.1, from coordinate 242,186,157 downwards.
ACATATAATATTCCATATAAAAAGAGTCATAATTTTTTTTATTAATGATATACAACCATAGTTCTATAACATATATGACATAATAGTAACTAGAAAATTATAAAATTAATTAGACATACTAATGGAAAAATAAGATCATTGGACAAAATAATTACTAACATATAATCATTGACTAATATAAATTAATCACCATAACCAAAGTTGCATGAATCCATGCACACATATACATACATGTGTATCATAACTCAAAATGAATGTGTAAAAATAGAAGTCTATAAGTTGATTAACAACATACAATATTGAATATCTCATTAGATGTCATACTGACATACATAGTCAAATAAATCTATCTAAAAGAATAGGTTTCACAAAATTCAATCCATAAACATTACTAGATATTTTCTCATTAATCTAACTCTTGTTTGTATGTGTAAAAATATCACATAGATCATTATTTTCTTCCCATGCCTATTTCAAACTAAAACCCATCTATCTCAATTGATAACTTAAGAAAAAAAATGTTATAGTTTTTCACATATTGAAATAGGATTCTTACTTAAATACTCATGTATAGTTGTGTATGTGATTGATTCAATAGGGCTAAATATATTATTTGTTAATATAAATAGAATATCCATTGCTTGTATAAGTAACAAACTTCACCATTCTCAAGTATTAATTAATTTCCTCTACCATAATAATAATTTTCTATGGTGTTGTTTTTTATTAGACTAATACAAGTTTTGCAAGGACCCAAAACCAAAATAAAAAAAACTAGCCATGAGGACGATCCAAATGCTAAGCCACAACAGGGCAATAGTAAAAAAATAGAATAAAACAAGGTCCAATGAACTAAGAACTATGTAAGATTGTTCAACATTTAGACAGTCTTAATATTTTTATCTATAAAATTCTTATTAATCTCTAATAAAGCCTCCATAATGCTAGCATTCACTAGCTTACCTTTGTGGCTACTACCAGTGTGTGTTGATGGTCCCAAAATGGATTTAGTATCATTCTCTAGATTAAGCGCCTTTTCCTACCATCCTTTACTACAGACAAATATGGAGGGGGAGGCATGAGTAGCCAAGTGGGAGACATTGAAGGATTGAGCTTTCTCATTTAGTCTCTTAAGTCCCTTTGTGATGTTTGTCATGCTCATCCTAGTGACCGCAATAATCGCCCTAAGGTTTTCATTGATCTTTTCCATCGACATCTCCAAGTTCTTGATTTTCTCCTCATGGTCAATTTTCATGGCTTTCACATCCATAGCTAGCTTCTTACCGAGGTCCAGTAGCTTATCTGCATTATCCAAGGAAGGGGTATTCATAGTGCTTTGTGTAGGAGCCAAATCACTGATCCTATATTTCAGCCCCAAAATCTTCGACACCACCCATTTAAAAAAGTTAATTTGTTCATCCACCACTTCCTTCACCATTTTTCCACATCCCCTATGTGTAGCACCAAGGATCCCATGTCCTTACCTATTGGGGATCCCTTTTTAGCATCAATTGGGATTTCAATTTAGATGTCCAAGTCTTGTTGTTTGACATCAATCATTGGTTGGACACTATTATCTTCTTTTCCCTCCTATTTCTTCTTTTTGACAACTTTTTTTTCTTGTCTAAGTGCTGGAGGGGGGAAATTAAAATTATACATCACATAAAGACAAGGGTTAAGCATAGCATAGATTTATCACAATTATGTATGATCTACTTTTGTTTGTCTCGACATTCTTATGTTGTTTTGGAAAGTTTCTCTTTCCCTTCCTAGGTGGATCATTATTCCTTTGTGTCTCTCTAGTAGTGTAGGTGGAGTTTCTTTTACTAGAGTAGATTAAAAAAACTCATTGTCTTACAATAAAGTCATTTTGGTTCATTAAAAGGATATCAATGCTTAGAAATATGAAGATAAGTATCTTAGTAAAATGATGCAATCAATTTCATATACCTTAATTCAAATGACTATGACCTTCCAAGTCATGGTTTGTGATCAAAAGTCACTCATTAGGATAGTTCTTGTACATTAGGTTTTCTTGCTTTGGCTACGTAGTTATTAGTTGGTGTTATAATTGTGTTTGGATACACTTGCACTTACTTTTACAAATAGTTTTACTTGTTGTCAGACAATATTTACAAGTGTGAAAAACCTTAGTTGACTTTTGGGTGTGATATAATGCCATTAGCTTTTTTCAGAATAGATCATAAATTTCGCTAAGTTTTAAATAATAATCTATTCATAAAAATGACAAGTTATTAAACATTAATGAAATATAGCATAAAAAAATTAAAAATAGAGTACATAGATTATGACATATATACATTGATAAAATAACTTGTATTGGAAACTTCTTACACACTTAATTTGACTTTAAGAATGATTGTTTAATTTTTTGGACAATATTTAAAAGTGTATTTCTTAGTGAAAGATAATATTCACAACTAAAACTTAAGAAGAATGCATTATGACATATAGATTGATACACAACATATATTAGAAACTTCTTACACACTTCATTTGACTTTGACAATTATTATTTAAATTTGTTAACAATATTTTAAAGTGCTTCTTAATATTAAAAAAACGCACTAATTTAATTTATTATAATAATGTGTTCAATTCCATCATTTTAGTTATATTATGATATATAAATTTAAAATCAAGAAGTGAACGATCATTTAATATGGGTATGTGTTTGGTAGCTCTTCATCTATATTATTACTTTTTGTTTGCAATGGCAACTATAGAAGACGTTACCTTCCAAAGATGAGTAAACAAACGAGGAATAAAATGAGCATAATATTCAATGTAACTTGTGCTGGTACGCTTCATTATTATTTATTCACGTAGCAGCATCTCGAATTGAGGAGAAAAACATAAATAAAATTTTCGAATACGTATAGGCCAAAAAACCTTGACTTTGTGGTGATTTCATAAGAACTTAAATACATGACACAAGATAACTAACATTTTTGTTGGTGCATGATATGCACACGAATAGGCTAAGAGAACGGAAATGTGTTTCTCATGCCAGCCATCGTGATGTTCCTTGCCTGATAAATAACAATTTCTTGAGTACTTCTGAAAGCATAAGAATGGTTTAAAAATACCCAAGGTGTTTTTTTAATTAGTTTGTGACATGACCTCGCCTAATCTGTAGAAGACATTCCTACATCAGGTGATAGCGACAAATACCCTCTCCATAATTTAAAGACATTCCACCTCATGTATGGATATATATAAGAGCGTTTACTCTAATCTTTCAAGCATGTTTCTCACGACAATCCTCTCAGGCGGCGCTTTCTTATTTTGCCTAACACCATGGCTGAATTCTTCAAGGTTTCTCTACTTATTTTTGTGTTCCTCGTGCCTACTACAATAGGTAGGTGTCTCATTGTATTATATTTTTATTTCAATATATAGAAACACTCTTCTTCTGATTTGTTCCGGTCCTCCTCGTTGTTATATATATTTTTTACTTTGTTGTTACAAAAATTTAACATTTTGTTAGACAATTGCCAGTGTTATTGTTTTATTAACTGGATTAAATTTCAGGTGCGAACACCAAACTTTTTAGGGAATACATTGGAGCCGAGTTCGATAATGTCAAGTTTTCCGACTTACCAATCGATCCGGGCACGCAGTTCCATTTCATTCTGGCCTTCGCTATCGACTACACACCGTCGGGAAGCTCTCCTACAAATGGAAAGTTCAACATTTTCTAGGATAGCGACAATCTGAGCCCGAGCGCCGTGCAGGCCATCAAAGCTCAACACAAGAACGTCAAAGTTGCTCTCAGTTTAGGCGGAGACAGTGTGAGCAGTGGCAACGTCCAGTTCAGACCATCTTCTGTGTCGTCGTGGGTGAGCAACGCGGTTTCTTCCCTTACTGACATAATCCAGCAATACCATTTTGATGGCATCGACATCGATTATGAGCATTTCGACTATTCGGATCCCAATACATTTTCTGAGTGCATTGGGCAGCTCATCACACAATTAAAGCAGAACAATGTCATCTCCTTCGCCTCCATCGCTCCCTATGACGACGGCCCAATGCAGTCCCATTATACTGCACTCTGGAAAAACTATGGCGATTCAATTGACTATGTAAATTTCCAATTCTATGCCTACGACTCGAGCACCAGCGTCTCACAGTTTATGAATTATTTCAACGCTCAGGAGTCTCGCTATAGTGGTGGAAAAGTGCTGGCTAGTTTCATGACGGAGGGAAGTGGAGGATTGTCACCTGCGAATGGCTTCTTTGACGCGTGCAGAAATCTTAGAGACTCCGGCAAACTCTACGGCATCTTTGTTTGGTGTGCAGACAGCTCGCAGTCCAATGACTTCCAATATGAAAAGCAATCCCAGTCATATTTGATAGCTATGGCCGATATTTCATAGGGCATACATTTAAGATTCTCTTGAAAATTAAGACCAGATGAGTTTTGAGAACCATAACTTACATCATTAAATTGCTCTCTTTCATTATTCCGTTTTATTAAATCCTTCGGCAACATAATTTTTAATAAAGCATTGCCGGTTTCTCTAGCAAAGAAACTTTTAGGAAAAAATATTTATCATTATCATTAGATCAACATGTATCTTAGGAAAAAATATTTATTTATCATGCATTTTGTAAATCTAGAACGTTCATCTCTATGGAATTTTAAGGAAAGATTAAATTATTGGTGAGGTGAAAAACCAATCAATTTTTACAGTATATTTAAAATTCTATTTATAAATTAAATTTTAACGTATCTTAAATTGTCATACTTCCATATACATGATAAATAGTTTAATGTCAATTATTCATTTAGTTGTTTAGTTGCTAGAGTTCTATGGAGTAAGCACAATCTAGCTTGTATGTGAGCTTGGCTTGAGCATAATGGATTTCTTTTGTTTTTGATAGCTATGGTGGGTTATATATTTTATGGTAGTTAGAATAACTTTCTTCTTTGATAATACTTCACTTGATGAAAACCCTATTGCTTGTGGATGTCACATCAGGTAAGTTGTTTTTATTGCATATCTTAGAGATATCAATTGTTGTAAAGTGTGAGAGGGTCTCTCATTTCATTAGAGCACTTTAGTTAGATATATATAGTTATATTTTTAAATAAATTTTTGGTTCTTTAAGGCTACAAGAATGTCGAATTCTACTATATTAAGGAATAATCAATTGTTATATCTATAATTAACACTCATGTTGATAAGCTTTCAATCTAAAAACACATTTATGGAGATGACTTAGTCTCTTGTATGCTAATCATATACTAGATTAGATGTTGGTGCTATATTATTAAATATTCGCATCATTCAAAGTGTTGGTTTGTAGAAATTAAGACACTTCTTAGTTTGTTGTATAGATTTTAGGTCTTCAATACCAATTCTATTGTAAATGCATAGTCTCTATGCAATTTTTTCATAGGTTGAATAGCATAGCATGAGGTAATTATATAGCGTGTTGACCCATCATATATCTTCTATTTTTTGTATAGTATATATATATTTTTTCTTATATTTGAACTCCATTACGTGCTTTGCATGTTTCTTTTTCAATTGTTAATGTAATTTTAAGGTACTACTTTTTATTAGATAAAGTAGGAAGGGCCTAAATTATGTACATAACAACCATTAAGGCAAAAATGAGGAGTCTCATAAATAATGATATATTCAAGAAAAATAAAAATACTAAATAACTAATCAAAAAGACCAACAAAAATAGAAAACATAATGGGGATTAGGATAATATAAGCCAAAACTAAAATACCAACTAGTTATCACAAGGAAATTTAAAGCCCTTGATGATTTACCTTTTCTTGTCGACAAAAGGAAACTCATTCAAAATTTTATTACCAGTCACTCCTTAGGTGGGAGTGATATTGGGCTAGGGATGTGTTTACACTAGGCCCTCCTCTTCTCAAGGTCCCAATGAAACACATAAAGGGTAATTGCCATATTCTTGACCATCTCCTTATAGTAAGAAATGATATCTTGCATGTTTTTTAATATTCCTTTTTTATTGGTTTGGACGCTACCAACCATTTACTCCAGTATCTTGCAATCTTCCACAAATTTAGTAGCTTGTTTGATTTCCTCCACCTATTTTGCTATCATAGCCACTTGTTAAACTTATGAGCAATATCCTTCATAGCTTCCTAAATGCACATCAACCATACCAATAGGGTAGTCTAAAGTAATCGTCACTGTTGTGGATTGTAGTTTATGAGTTTTTTTCTTGTTCATGTGTAGCTTAAAAAATTTCCACTTAATAATATAATTCTAGAGGTTGTAAGATTTGCATGATTAATTCATTTTAGCACCATAGGATTTCATGATATTTGTTTTTGATGAAAGGGTCAAACAGGTTTTGAAGGGACCTAAAATCCTATATACAAAATGATACCTTTAGCAAACTATTAGTAAAATAGAAAAACCAACCAAAAGACCGAAAATAAAGAGTAGAAAACCAACATATCACTAGAGAAATACTGGAAATAGAAAGAAAGCAAATTTACTTGAGGTTCTTTAAGGCCTTAGATACCTTAGCCTCATGCTAGGAGGCCTCCTAAGAAAGTTTCTTGATATCCTATAGGTGCTTCAATGACTAATTAGTAGCCTTCTTGAGATGAAACCTAGTGTGAGTACAAGGACCTTTGCTAACTTCAACACTAGTCTGATTTCCTTTATCCTCTTGATCGATAAACTAAGGATTACCTTATTATAGCCTTTAAACATTTTTAACCAATATTCTCATACTATTCATAATCCCTTTAATCATATTGTGACTAAAATTTATTACTTCAATTAGACTAGAATTGATATTCTCTATTTTGGTTCCAATGCCACAATATGTCCTTCAAAATCAAATTTCAAATTTGGCACATCATTCATAGCCTTTTGGAGAGACGCAACCACATTCCTGCCTTTTTTATCAACCCACAAGTCACCATGCATTAGACCCTCATATAGCTTTAATTGAATAGACCTAATCTCAATGCTCATCTAATTAGTCTCATGAAAATAGCATTTTGGCATCTTGAAGGTATCCACTATTGCATCCCTAGCAATACCTAGAATATCATCATGATTTTCCCTCTTTGAATTGAGATGGGGGGCGTTGGTTTTCAAGTCACATGGAAATAGCGATATATGACCTCTGTCCAAAGGAGTCTCCTCATAATCACCCAACAAAGAAGAATGACACTCAATCTATTCCTCTAAGATAGGCGAAACAAGGGAGGTCTTTTGTTTTGCCTCTTTTGATTATTATAAGAAATCTGCTTCCCTCTTTTTTTTCGCACCCTAAGCTTAGATTCCTCTTCAGTATCCCACCCCTCATCCTCTAAAACAAAAAAAAATGAATCCTCATCCTCTAGGGGGGTCAATACCTCAAAAGGCTTAGGAAAACTCTTAGAGGGGACAAGTAGAGATTGGATATGCTCCATGATGATCATAATGGGGTCTTCATGCAAAATAGGAATTTTAAATATTGCTCGTAAAATCCCTAATGCCCTTATTCAGGGAGGATAAGAGGTAGAAGGGAAAACAAATCCTACCCATATATTTGAAATGATTTAACATCACAAAATGATGCCAAAAATATTGGTAAAATGATCATCAAGAGAAAAATATTGCATGAGTACCTTGAAAACAACACCTAAAGAGGTTTGATGGAGCCCATTCCAGCACCAATCTCCAAATTTCTAACCAAATGCTTCCCTTCTTTACCCTTCGGAAATTTTTGCATTGTTTCTTCTAAATTATTTCTATCTCATAATCTTAGAAATGTGCTCTTTCGTAAGGTCAACCTTCTAGCCATATACTGAGAAATAAGCCTCTTTACAACCCTTAACAAAGAGTTTGGGCAATTCATGATCAAACCCATGAAGCCTTTCAAGGTAGGAGGTAACATCCCCTTTCTATAAAATCCACCAAATAGTAGCATTCTTCTTCACCCCTTCATAGTTGATTATCTCCAATTGATTCCTATCACCCCCTAATTTTATAGTCCTTATACAATGTACCAACAACTAGAGACCCAAGAAAATAAAAAATCTAGATCCAAACAATCAAGAGAAGCTCCCAAAAAGCATGGGAGTTGGCCAATATGGCATAAAAGCATGATGCAAAGAGTTATCCATAACAATTTATCAATGCTCCCTACATCAACGTGTAGTCTATCATTCACCACCAAATCCATGACATTCAATGAAAACATATCCTCCATAATGCATGATTTTTAATCATTTCTTTGAACTCCCATATTAGCAAAATAATCAACAACACAATTGGCCTTCTTATAAGCATGGGAAATGATACAACTATAAAAATAAAATAAAAAATTGATGCTTATCCAACTTTGGATAGTCCAAGAAGGAAATTGAGACCACTTAAGACATTGGATAATATTATTAGAATCCCCTTCAAGCCAGACATTTTTATAATTTAATTGAGAGGCCAAGCTCAGACTATGGTAGGCAGCAAAAACTTCAGTTAGGTGATTTTTCTAATTTCCCAAAGGGAGCACCATCACCAAAATAAACCCACCATATTAATCCCTCAAAACTCCCCCACAACTACTCGGACACAATTTACCCTTTGTTTCTTCATCAAAGTTCTCCTTCACCCACCCTCAAGGAGGAAGCTTCCAAAAGACATTAAATCTAGTAGCATGGTGATTCTCCGAAAGAATGGCAATGTCAAAATTGAGTCTCTAGTTATAATCAACTGGAGTATTTGATGATAATTATTAGTAAATATTAATTATTATGTTTTCCTCTTATGTACTTGTGTTCGTAATTAACACAACCATATTCTGGAGGGTCTTCAAAGAGAACAATCTAGATCATATAGCAAGAGTAAGAAAATGAAAGAAATAACAAGACTTAGAGAAAATGCAAAATAAGACATCCGCAGAATCATAGATTCATTAAAATCAAGCTGACAAAATGGAGGCAATCATACAAGCTTACACACCTTATTACAACTTACATTCTAGAAAGTGATCCATCAGGACCTCCAATATGATATTCTAATTACAAATCATGAATCATATCCTCATACTACTTTTCTATCTCCTAAATGATCTACAATAATAACATATATAGAAACTGGAACACATTCGGGTCGGCCACAAAAGAATAGATTCTTCAAGATAGGAAAAAATGAAACGTGTAAGATAGGTTGGACCCAAAACGTGAAGATGTCATCTGTGAAAGACAATAACAAAGTGAAAACCACCAAGGAAGGTCAACCAAGGACCAAAGAACATCATGCGAGGCACCAAACAGATCCACAAGCGAAGAAATCACTCGACATGAGAAGAAATCTCCACCTAGCTATTAAGCTCAGGAACTACTCTAGGAACAAAGAAAAAACCAACTCAGAAGCGATGACTTGCCGAAAAAGAATCCAAATGAACTGAAAATTTGGAATAAGGAATAGAAAACAATTGAAAGCTAGAAATTCGATCTGCAATAAAAAAGGAACAACTATTGGAGAATTCTGGAAGTAGCACACAGAATGGAACACATAACAAGAACAACTGAAAAGAAAAATATATTTTTGGTTAATGCAAGATTTCTTATCGACCGGGGATGCTCCTACATCAAACACCCCAAGTAGGAAAAGATGTTCCATGATAGGAAAATCACGAACATCGAAAACATTTCCTTCTTATCCCTTCTGGTAACTCAACTGAATTCTTAAACTTCTCTTCCACTTCTCCTTTTTCTCCTTTCCTCATACCTACACTCTATCTCTTACCACCACTCCCTTTCCTCCACAAATTTGATCTATTTCTTACACCAAAACTTTTCTTATCTTCCACTGCAACTCTAACATTGTTGGATCCACTGGTGACAACTTTCTAAGAAATCCATCTCCAAAATTCTTCTTCATATCCATACCATCATGTGTTATAACCTCTACAACCTGCTTCTCAGCTTTGCAACTCTTCACAAGACTCAAATTCTTCTCTTACTTTTTCTTCTCCTTCAAAGAATCCAAAGTCAACTTTTGCCCATCCTTCTCAATAGTGATCAGGTTGTCTCTACAATCATTGATAGCTCCCCTATCAAACAACCAAGGTCTACCTAGTAAAATATGTCAAGCACTCATAGGCACAACATCACACAAGACTTCATCTTTGTAAGACCCCATATTAATATTCACCAGGCACTACTTTCTCAACTCTACCACATAATCATCTTGCAACCAACTCACCTTGTGAGGATAAGGTTACTCAAGGCTTTTCAAACTAATCTTCTCGCCCATCTCCTCTGATACCAAATTTTTCAGTACTTCCACTATCTACAATAACCTTACAACACTTACCTCCTAATTTTCAAATTGTCTAGAAAAGATTCTTTCTCTGAATAGGTCCATTTTCTTCTTTTCTCTGCTCCATCAAGATTGTTCTAAACATAAGTGATTCTCCCTGCTCCAGTACTATCATGCTCTCACCTACAATTCTAGTTTTTAGATCTTGACATGCTAAGAAATTCCTTACATTTATCTTGTTACCTTGAGGACATCATAAGCTCTATGTCTAGCTTCCCCACACTTTAAGCATGTACCTAAGAACTCCTTAGTGCTACCTCCCTTCGTTTGTGTCTTCTGCTCTGATTCTTTATTCTATTTTGATTTTGATTCTTCAGCAAACTGCTTCTCCATACTACCATTTATTTTCCCTCTATCTACATGCCTCTCTCTTCCCTTAGGTTTATTCTGTTGTCTTCTCTTCATTTTATCTTGTTCCTTCAATGCATACTATTAAGCCTCCTCAACCATAGAAATCTTCAACATACTCATCTCAACCTGGACATTAAATCAGAGTCCATTAATGTATCTAGCCACCTTTTCCTTTTCCATCTCCTAATGTTCGGATCTAATCACCTTGTAGAATTATCTAGTATACTCCTTCACTCTCATGTCCTTCTAAAAAATTTTAAACAACTCTAGCTCATAGTCTCTTGAAATGAATTTAGCCTTCAATCACGCAAACATCTACCTCCACCAAGTGATTTTCATCTTACTGTTCTCCACTCTATCTCTCTGCAACTCTTTTCACCATAAAGTAGCATGACTTTTCAACTTATTTTGTGCTAAGTGAACTCTCTATAGGTCCTTAACATCTTCAAACTCAAAGTAGTCCTACAACTCTCCTATATAGTCTATTAGGTTTTCTAGATTCAACAAACCCAAAAAGTTAGAAACCTCAACTTTAAGAAGTTTTCTTAATTGCACCACCACTCTAAGAAATATTTCTTCACCCTCAACTACCAGTTCTTCAGCCTCTATCTCTTCTCTTGCGTCTTCACATTCATTCTCTGATTCTAGTTTCCTCTGCAGACTAGCCCAGACCTTTTGTATCTCATTCCTCATCTCATTCTTAAAATCCTCCATTATCTTCTCTGCCCTTCTAGGTTTCATCCTCCTTGGTCGCATATCCTCCCTTTCTACTAGTGAAACTGCCTAAACTCAATGATCTAAGTACAAGGTTTCAATTGCCTCACCATCAGTGATCTATTCAACAGACTTATAACCTACCTCTAATCGACAATCTATTCACCAAAAAGAATTCCTCAAGGTTCGCAACCAGCTCTGATACCATCTGATATAGGCATGTTCTTAGAGAGTTCTCAAAGAGAACAATCTAGATCATGCAGAAAGAGTAACACAGTACATGCAACAAAAATTCTTAGAGAAAATATAAAATCAAACATCCACAAAATCATAAGGTCATTAGAATCAAGTCGGCAACATGCAGACAAAAATATAGGCTTACAAGTATTGTTACAACTTACATTCTAGAAAATGATCTATCCAAACCTCCAAAATGATATTATAATTATAAGTCATGAATTATATCCTCATATTACTTTTCTATCTCCTAAATGATCTATAATAACAACATATATAGCATTTGAAACACATCTGTGTTGGACACAAAATATTACATTCTCCAAGATAGGAAAAAATGAAATGTGTAAGATAGGTTAGACCCAAAATGTGAAGATATCCTCCACCAAAGACAATAATGAAGTGCACACCTCCAAGGACCGAAGAACATTGCACAAGGTGCCAAATAGAACTGCAAGCCAAGAAATCATTTTGCATGAGAAGAAATCTCCAACTAGCTATTAAGTTAAAGAACTGCTTTGGAAAGAAACAAACAAAAAATCCGGAAAAGATAACTTACCAAACAAGAATCAAAATGAACTAAAAATTTGGAATAAGGAATAGAACATGATAGAAAGCTAGAAATGCAATCCACAATGAAAAGAGAGCACCTAGTGGAGAATTATGAAAGTAGCATAAAGGCTACAAAAGAGAATAACAACTAAAAAGAAAAATATATTTTTGGCTAATACAAGATTGCTCATCGACTGGGGATTCTCTTGCATGAATAATTCATAATTATTTCATATGTTTTGTAAGATCTAGTGTTTAAGATTTTATTGAAAATTAGAAACAGATGAGTTTTCAAAATGATTATTTACATCATTGCCTTACTATTTTTCTTCATTCCTTTTTATTAAACCTTTCAACAACATCATTTCTTAAAACATTAATAGTTTCTTTGTCAAATAAACTCTTAGGGAATACTTAGTTGTAGAAATTTAGACTAAAAGTAGAGCTAGTTTCCTTCTTTTCTCAGTAAGGTTGTTTCAAAAAGAATCTCAAATGTGAATTCAATTTATGTATTGAGAAATCATGATCATTATCATCATCCAACATCTAATATAGAAGAAAATATTTATTTATTATGAAAACTATAAATATATTAAATTCATCCTCATAATAAATTTCAAGGAAAGACTAGATTATTAGTTTTAATAAGAAAACATTTTTCTCTAATTATAGAGTTCTCCTTTGCCCACCCGAAAGGAGGAATTTTCCAAAAGACATTAAATCTAGTAGTATGGTGATTCTTTGAAAGAATGGCAATATCAAAATTGAGTCTCTAGTTATAATCAACCCGAGTGTTTGATGGTAAGTATTGGTAAATATTAATTATAATACTTTCCTCTTATGTACTTGTGTTCATAATTGACGAAACCATATTCCGGAGGGTCTTCAAAGAGAACAATCTAGATCATGCAACAAGAGTAAGAAAATGAAAGCAAAAACAACACTTAGAGAAAATGCAAAATCAGACATCTGCAGAATCATAGATTCATTAAAATCAAGCTGACAATATGGAGACAATCATACATGCTTACAAACCTTATTACAACTTACATTCCATCAAGTGATCCATCCGGACCTCCAAAATGATATTCTAATTACAAATCATGAATCATATCCTCATATTACTTTTCTATCTCCTAAATGATCTACAATAATAACATATATAGAATCCAGACCACATTCGGGTTGGCCACAAAAGATTAGATTCTTCAAGATAGGAAAAAATGAAATGTGTAAGATAGGTTGGACCCGAAACGTGAAGATATCCTCTGCCAAAGACAATAAGAAAGTGCAAACCACCAAGGAAGGTCAACCAAGGACGAAAGAACATTGTGTGAGGCACCAAACAGATCCACAAGCGAAGAAATTTCTCGACCCAAGAAGAAATCTCCACCTAGATGTTAAGCTTAGGAACTACTCCAAGAACAAAGAAAAAACCAATTCGGAAGCGATAACTTGTCGGAAAAGAATCCAAATGAACTAAAAATTTGGAATAAAGAATAGAAAATAACTGAAAGCTAGAATTTTGATCTGCAATTAAAAAGGAACAACTACTCGAGAATTCTAGATGTAGCACACAGAATGGAACACATAACAAGAACAACTGAAAAGAAATATATATTTTTGGTTAATACAAGATTTCTCATCGACCAAGGATGTTCCTACATCAAACACCCCAGGTAGGAAAATATGTTCCATGACAGGAAACTCACGAACATCAAAAAGGATTTGAGATATAGATCCCATGCTGATTTATGATCTAAATGTCCATTTTATCTAAAAAATGTTTCCTCCTTATCTCTTCTGGTAACTCCACTGAATTCTTAAACTTCTCTTCCACTTCTCGTTTTTCTCCTTTCCTCATACCTACACTCTATCTCTTACCACCACTCCCTTTCCTCCACAAATTTGATCTATTTCTTGCACCAAAACTTTTCTTATAAGCCACTACAACTATAACATTGTTGGATCCTCTGGTAACAACTTTCTAATAGATCCATTTCCAAAATCCTTCTTCATATCCATACCATCACATGTTATAACCTCTGCAACCTACTTCTCAGCTCTGCAACTCTTCACAAGACTCAAATTCTTCTCTTACTTTTTCTTTTCCTTCAAAGAATCCAAAGTGAACTTCTACCCATCCTTCTCAGTAGTGATCAGGTTCTTTCTACAATCATTGATAGCTTCCCTATCAAAAAGCCAAGGTCTACCTAGCAAAACATGACAAGCACTCATAGGCACAACATCACATGAGACTTCATCTTTGTAAGACCCAATATTAATATTCACCAAGGAATACTTTTTCACCTCTACCACATGATCATCTTGCAACCAACTCACCTTGTAAGGATAAGGTTACTCAAGTCTTTTCAAACCAAGCTTCTCTACTATCTCCTCTGATACCAAATTTTTCAGTACTTCCACTATCTACAGTAACCTTACAACACTTACCTCCTAATTTTCAAACTATCTAGAAAAGATTCTTTCTCTGAGTAGGTCCATTTTCTTCTTTTCTCTACTCAATCAAGACTCTTTTTAACATAAGGGATTCTCCCTACTCCAGTACTATCATGCTCTCACCTACAACTCTAGTTTTTCAGATCTCACATGCTAAGAAATTCTTCACCTTTCTTGTGTTACCTTGAGGACATTCATAAGCTCTATGTCTAGTTTCCCTACACTTGAAACATGTACCCAAGAACTCCTTACTGCTACCTCCTTTCCTTTGTGTCTTCTACTCTAATTCTTTATTCTATTTTGATTTCTATTCTTTAGTAAACTGCTTCTCCATACTACCACTTATTTTCCCTCTATCTGCATGCCTCTCTATTCCCGTAGGATTATTCTGTTGTCTTCTCTTCATTTTATCTTATTGCTTCAATGCATACTATTAATCCTCCTCAACCATAGAAATCTTCAACATACTCATCTCAACCTGGATGTTAAATTAGAGTCTATTAATGTATCTAGCAACCTTTTCCTTATCCATCTCTCAATGTTTGGATCTGATCATCACCTTGTAGAATTATTTAGTATACCCCTTCACACTCATGTCCTTCTACAACTTTTTGAACAAATCCAACTCATAGTCTCTCAAAATGAATTTAGCCTTCAATCGCGCGAACATCTACTTCTACCAAATGATTTTCATCTCACCATTCTCCACTCTATCTCTCTGCAACTCTTTCCACCATAAAGAAGCATGCCTTTTCAACTTATTTTGTGCTAACTGAACTCTCTAAAGGTCCTTAAAATCTTCAAACTCAAAGTAGTCCTCCAACTCTCCTACCTAGTCTATTAGGTTTTCTAGATTGAACGAACCCAAAAAGTTAGAAACCTCAACTTTATTAAATTTTCTTAATTGCACCACCACTCTAAGAAATATTTCTTCACCCTCATCTACCAGTCCTTTAGCCTCTATCTCTTCTCTTGCCTCTTCACATTCATCCTCCGATTCTGGGTTCCTTTGCAAACTAGGCAACACGTTTTGTATCTCATTCTTGAAATCCTCCATCATCTTCTCTACCCTTCTAGGTTTCATCCTCCTTGGTCACATCTCCTCCCTTTGCTCTAGTGAAACTGCCTCAACTCAATAATCTTAGTACAAGGTTTCAATTGCCTTATCATTAGTGATCTATTTAACACACTTGCAGCCTACCTCTAATCGACAATCTATTCACCAAAAATAATTCCTCAAGGTTCACAACCAGCTCTGGTACCATCTGATATAGGCATGTTCTAAGAGGGTCCTCAAAGAGAACAATCTAGATCATGTAGAAAGAGTAACACAATAGACACAACAAAAACACTTAGAGAAAATACGAAATCAAACATCCACAGAATCATAAATTCTTTAAAATCAAGTAGGCAACATGCAAACACACATATAGGCTTACAAGCCTTGTTACAAATTATATTCTAGAAAATGATCCATCCAAACCTCCAAAATGATATTATAATTATAAATCATGAATTATATCCTCGTATTACTTTTCTATCTCCTAAATGATCTATAATAACAACATATATACATTCTGAAACACATCTGGGTTGGCCACAAAATATTACATTCTCCAAGATAGGAAAAAATGAAATGTATAAGATAGGTTGGACCCAAAACGTGAAGATATCCTCCACCAAAGACAATAATGAGGTGCAGACCTCTAAGGACCAAAGAACATTGCACAAGGTGCCAAATAGATCTGCAAGCCAAGAAATCATTTTGCACGAGAATAAATCTCCAACTACCTATTGAGCTAAAGAACTGCTCCAGGAACGAAGAAACAAAAAATATGAAAGCGATAACTTGCCAAAAAAGAATCCAAATTAACCAAAAATTTGGAATAAGGAATAGAACACAACTGAAAGCTAGAAATCCAATCCACAATGAAAAGGGAACAACTAGAGGATATTATGGAAGTAGCATAAAGACTGCAACATAGAACAACAACTGAAAAGAAAAATATATTTTTGGCTAAAGCAAGATTGCTCGTCAAGTAGGGATGCTCTTGCATCAATAATTCATAATTATTTCAGATATTTTGTAAGATATAGTGTTTAAGATTTAATTGAAAATTAGAAACAGATGAGTTTTCAAAACGATTATTTACATCATTGCCTTACTATTTTTCTTCGTTCCTTTTTATGAAATCTTTCAACAACATCATTTCTTCAAATATTAATAGTTTCTTTGTCAAATAAAATATTAGGGAATACTTAGTTGTAGAAATTTAGACTAAAAGTAGAGTTAGTTTTCTTCTTTTCTCAATAAGGTTCATTAAAAAAGAATCTCAAATGTGAATTCAATTTACCTATTGAGAAATCATGATCATTATCATTGTCTTTGTCATTGTCATTGTCCAACATCTAATATAGAAGAAAATATTTATTTATTATGAAAACTATAAATCTATAAAATTCATCCTCATGAGAAATTTCAAGGAAAGGCTAAATTATTAGTTTTGATAAGAAAACATTTAGTCTAATTCTAAATTAAATTTAAAATTCTATTTATAATTAGAGTTTCATGTATCATAAGTTGTCATAATTGTAACTTTGGATTAAATATTTTGAAATCAATTATTTAATTTGATGTCAAACTCTCTATAGTTGGTAAAATCTATAATCACCATAAAATATATGTTCTGACCTACTTTTGTGTTGTTATTTCTTTTTTCTATGTTTGATCAACTTATACACCTATATTATTTGTATGTTGGTACCTATGATACAGTATATATATTCTAGCCTAGTTTTAATGAGTGCCACTTGAATAAAACGTCATTGCTTTCAGATATGACATCCACACTATTTTTATTTCAAAAATATAAATTAATATCAAATTTATTGAGTTTATCCTTTTATTATAATATTTTATAAATATGAAAGTAGTTAGGTTTTTAAATATATTCTTAGTTCTTCAAAGTTTTGATCAGGTAAGCATAGGAAAGGGCTCAAACATATTACATAGCCACCAACAGGGTAAGGAAAATAAACCACTAGAAGGTGAAAGGAACAAGTTTCACTAGAGGTGAGACTAAACAAACCAATAGCTTTTTATCAAAGCTGGAATTATCACAAGACAAAATTATATTTTAACATATTTCAATTTTTGATGGGGACTCCAAAACCCCAAACTAGCACCAGTATAAATGACTCCCCAGTATAGAGTGGAAAGAAAAGAAAACATAGGTAAAGAAAAATAACCTTGCACTATATCAAACACAATCAAGTAAAAGACAACCAAGGATCCCACATCAACCTAAAACTAGTAGGTTTTGTAAGGGACTCCAAAACCTTGTATAACACCTTCAGCTGATAAATACACAACCAAGCAAGGAAATGAACTATCTTCACATAGAAACTAAATCTAGAAGAAGAGAGTTGAGAAGAAAGGAAGAATCACACTTAGCCAAGAAGAGGAAAAAAACATATGTTAATCTAGGCTAGAAAGCTCCCACATTCCAGCTATTAAAGACTATAAAAAATACCCATATGTAGCAAAGTTAATGACCTTACAAAACTAATAATAGAGCCACCTCATTAGGCTTAGCAATAACCAAACATCAATAGAAGCCACAACACCCATTAGAGTAATATCAACAACAAAAACCCTAATCATTCTTGAATGGGAAATATCAAATTCAATAGAAAACATTTGGGAGAAATCAAGAAGATGAATGGTCTCCACCTTAATAAGAGACATGACCATTCCATACAACATCTAGGATAAAAAACCTACATGATGTTATTGACCTTTCAAGAGTATTGACTAGTTCAATAAGACTAGAAGCAAGGGGGAAAGCTATAGTTGATCCCATAATTATACAACCATTAGTTCTAGAACCACCATGCTAGAAAAAGAGAACTCTTCCAAAATAAATTTCCTTTAGTAAAGGTCCTTTTCCACAACAAAATGGGGTTGATCCACTCTACCAAATAATAAGACCCAACAAAAGAAACAACCCACTTAGAGGCCTAAATAAGATGTGGACCTAGATGAATGGGACAACCTTTGACTAGGGGAAACCAACACAGAGTAGCCCCACAATCTCTTCCCCATGTGGTGTCTTCACAAGTATTAAAGAAACCATCAGTTGCTAGAATAAAAAATGAAGAGTCGAAACATGCATGTAGGGCACTAGAAGTTAGGGTGAAAAGACCTAGAATATATGAAAAAACTACCAAAACCCCAAGTAAATTAATGGCAACAAACTCATTAGTTCTCAACCCACCTCAAACAACACCTTTGTTGACATGCAAGAAAAATCTTAGGAATGAAAGGTCCCCCAAAATAGAAAAAAAAGAAATAACAAAGGTGCCGCTTAGGACACCAGTCATCAACAAGAGGAATAGAGCCCCCACAACTAAACTGCAATAAGAAGAACAACAATACTGAAAGATGGTAAGCATCATGGAAACCATTACATAAGAAATTGACAAGCCACTAACACCAAGCTACACCAAGAACATCAACTGGATGCCCCAACCAAGACAAAACTTGGCATCTAAAACCTATGAACAAGACTCACAAAAATCTCTAGCATAAACCATGACCTAGAAAAAGGGGGGTCTACAAATATACCACCATCATCATCATCAACTTCTTCTTTGGATTCTATCTCTACATCAACACCCACTCCCTCATTCCACTATTGCCTCCTCTCTTGCCTCCCACTCTCATTTCAAATCTTATCCTTCATAAACCTTGATAACTCTTTCCGGTTATGACAATGCTGAAATCTTTATTTATTAAAAATTATTTAATTTTTATTCCTATGAACAGTAACCATGAATATTTCATTTCAATTGTTAAAAAATTTTATGCAAGTAACCTACTACTCTTCTCGCATATTAGGTTTGATGTTTTTGGTATATATTGTGAAATATTTTTCTTATTAAAGGATTGGATCTTAGGGCTAAAAAATATTCATAGGTTATTGTAGGGTTTTTTAGGTTTTTGATACCAATGTTCTTATAAGTGTGTAGAGAATTTTCGTAATTTTTAATAAGTTGAATAACATATCATGATCAAGTTTTACATATTCTTCTTACATCATAATTATTTTATATTTCTATTAAAAAAAATTATTTTATTTTATTTTATTTTAATTTTGTTAGTTCTTATTATTTATCTTTTACTATGTGATTTACCTCTGATTTTCTCCTAACATATATCTCTATTCTCTCTATCTCGCAACTCTCTTCATCTACCTCTCTTCAATCTATCTCACCTCCTTCTATCTCTCCCCTATCTCTCTCATCTATCCCTTTAATATCTTTAAATTGTTCATCATTTAGGATGTAATCCCTATGGTTTATGGGTTTAGTGTTCATGTTTTATTATGGAGAGGTTAGGTTTTAGGGATTAGATTTAATTATGTAAGTTTTAATGTTAAACTATTAATGTTAGGTTTTAGGTTGTAATGGTGTAGTTTTTATGGTTGATGATATAAACTATAGGTTTCAGGGTTGAGAGTATAAGATTGAGTGATAAGGTTTAGGTATGATGGTATAGGAACCCTCAAGTTTTAATGTATAAGGTTAAGGGTAGAGCGTATAGGTTTAAGGGCCTAGGGCTAATAGTAGGGTTTTGAGTTGAGGGTGTGTAGTTGAGGGTATACCATTTAGGATTGATTGTATAGGGTCAAGGGTTGTCCCTATAGGATTTAGGCCCTAGATTTGAGTGATATGGTTTAGGATGAATGGTATATGATATAGAGTTTAGGGTTGAGTGTATAGGGTTGATGATTTATTAAATAGGCCTTAAATCTAAGTGTTGATGGATAGGGTTTAGGGTCATTAGCGTATACAATATATTATTTAGGGCTGATATAGAACCTAGGATTGGAGGATAGGGTTTAGAGTTTAGGAGTGAGGGTAAATGATTAGTGTATAGGGTATAGGGTTTAGGGTTGATAATATAGGGTTAAAGATTTAGCATATAAGCTTCAAGACCAAGGGTTGTGGGAAAGGATCTGGGGTAAAGGGTTAAGGGTTCAATGTATAGGATTTAGGACCTAGGATTGATGGATAAGGTTTAGGGTTTGGGGTATAGAGTTTAGGATTGGGCATATAGGTTTGAGGGTTTATCCTATAAGCTTTAATGCCTAATATTAAGGGATAGGGTTTAGGTTATATGGATTAGGGTTGAGCATATAGGGTTAGCTTATATTATTTTAGGCCTAATACCTATCTATAGGATTTAAAGTTTATCTCTTTTATGGTATAAGGTTTAGGAATGAGGGTAAACAGTGTAGGATTGAGTGTCTAGGGTTGAGAGATAGGATTTAGGGTTGATGATATAGGGTATATAGTTTAAGTTTTATGTTTTAAGGTTTAGAATTGACTATATATATGAACAAGGGTTCATTAGATAGGGATTAGCGCCTATGGTTGTGTATAATATTATCAACATAGGACATTTCTCCAGGGTTTTGAGTTTATTGCATATGGTTGATGGTTATCATACACGCCTTATGGCTAAGAGGTGAGTTGTAGGGTTTATAATTCAAGGTATAGAGTTGGTCATTTAGGGTTGAGTGTGTATTGTTGAGAGTTTACCTTATTTACTTTTAGTCCTATGATATCTTTGTAGGGTTTAAATTTTAGGGTCAAGGGATTAGCATACAACCTCGAATGCCTATCATTTAGGATTGGAATTTGTGATTAATAGTATAAATTTTGGGGTTTAGGTTTTAGTTTATAGGGTTGAGGGTTTAGCCTATATTATTTAAAAAAATATAAACTCTATATTTCGTTTAGGATTATTGCATAGGGGATAGGGTTTAAGATTTAGGGTAAAGGATATAAGGCTGGCAGTTTAGTGTATAGCTTGTATAGCCTAGTTTTGAGTGATGTGGTTGATGGTTGAGGCTATAGAGTTAAGGGTTTAGGGTTGAGTTTATATGGTTGAGGGTTTAGTCTATACACTTTTATAACTAGAACTTAGCTATAGAATTGTTATAATTGAGGGTATTATGTTTACGATTGACTATGTAGCCCATATAGAGTTGAGGGTGATCTCAAATGTGTTATCTATATAGACTATAATTTTTTACTCAAGATCGTCGATGAAAAATATCTCTTATGGTGGTAAATTTATCATACTAAAATCTTAATGGGATGTTATCAATTATATAAAAAAATGTTTTGTATTCCTTTTAAGGGTTTTGATGTAGTTTGGGTGTGAAATGGAGTAAATGATAACAAACCATTTATTTGTGTTTTAAGTTCTTATACATCACTTTTAGTATAGATGGGGAAAGGTATGATCATTAGCGAATAAAATAATTATCAAGTGTAATTATTAGTACCAATCGGATAGATATTTTCGTCAAGGAAGGTTCTTATAGTAAAGGGACTCAATCACACTTTTTAGATGTAAGAGATGTAACAACTCAAGATCATCGAAATATTCAAGGAATCATTGAACATCTTTAATAAATATTTCAAGAATCCATGTTTGTACCTCAATTTGGAGACCATAAGCATGATATTAAATTAATAAGAAGAAGCATTTTTCATCTCAAAATATGTATATATTTATTCCTTATGAGTATTCTTAATGAAAAGGATGATATGTTGAGAGTTTTATCATAGTACAAGGAGCTAAACAAGACCACTCATAAAGACACTTCTTTCCCATTTCCCTTGATAATAGATCAAGAGAGAAAAAAAATCGATGTAAAAAACAAAATGCAAATAGATTCTTTAGAGTGAAATAAGTATAAGAAATTTTTATGTCCCCAAAATGTGTGAAAATGGACCCTAATAAGATAGGATTTTTGGGGACAAAAAAGATATTATAGAAGAGTTTTTTCATAATAAATATTTCTTTTGGGAAGGTATTAAAGTGAATGTCCAAATATTTTTTGATAAATATTTTATATGACAAAAAAATAAAAAAGGAAACAATATTGAATCTAGGCCTCTTACATATATGAGGAATTTCAACACAAAATCGAGAAGATATATCAATAGACTTCATTATGTGGTTGCTAAAGTCAAATATTCTTGATTTAATTTTGAATTTTGTGGATAGATCCACACATTTATGTGGAGTTTCGCATCCATTTAATTGAAGTACTATGGAAACAATACAAAATCTTAATGGAATTTCAAAAATTAGATTGCAAAATAGAGCAACCTCAAAATTCTTAATGAATTAGACAAATTTTCCAATTGATGATGCAACAATGAAATAATTGAGGGAGTTTATTTTATAGGGGGGAAATGAAATGTTATATTTATATATTCCTAAGTATAATAGGTTAAAATGTTTGTGGCATGGTTAACCCTAACATAAATATTAGTTTAGACCATAATCCCTCTTAATTAAGATGAAAGGGGTATGTCCCTGCATACTTAATCCTATAGCTAAGGATGAGAACTCTCTCTTATATCATTATAGAATCAAATAGTGAACTCATACATTATTATATAATTATTGGAGGTCATTCCCTAAAAGTGGTTTGATATATTTATGACTTTTATGGTTATTTCAAAGAAATATAATAACAAGATTAATAAAGTAAATCCTTTGTTTGTGCCTTAAATATTTTTAAGGATGATTGTGGCTAATATTTATAAGTAGATTCATACACTACATGATAAATAAATATTGATATTAGTAAAAAATATGTCCTCACATAACCTATGTTATGTATTAAGTTAAGATTAAGATACACCCATACTTGTACATGTAAATGAAATAGAACTAAATAGATCAATTCTCTCATTCATCTTGGTTTTATCTTTTTTTTTACATGCTAAATATTTTGTAAAAATAAGTATATTAATTAAATTTATCTATACACATACTCTATGTGTGTGTGTGTGTGTGTGTGTGTATGTGTGTGTGTGTGTGTGTGCGTGTGTGTGTGTATACATGTGTATATATACATATACATATATATATGTATATATATACATGTACATGTATATATGTGTATATATATGTATGTATATATATATATGTGCGTGTATATATGTATGTATATATCTATATATATGTATATGTAAATGGAAATGTATATGTATATGTATATATGTGTATCTATCTCTCTCTCTCTCTATGTGTGTGTGTGTGTGTGTGTGTGTGTGTGTGTACGGTGAAAATGGATAAACAACAATGTTGATAGACTTAATGAATTCAACTACAAAAACCCTAGCCTAACAACAACAAAGATCCACCATAAAATATGAAGATTACCTAAGACAATGCAAATCAAATGAAATCACAAAGACTATACCATCACATGTCCAATAGGGTTTGAATCTCCATTCTTCCTATCTCCATTGATCTTGCTTGATATATTTGCTCTCAGATTTTATATGTGCACAAGAGCTCAACAAAGAACGGAAATGTGGTTGCAAGTAGGATCGCATATGAAAGTGCAAAGCGTAGTGTAGTCAATTGATCAAGTAGTCAGGGATTTGATAATGAAGGAAGCATCCTCTTATATAGAAGATACTATATGAAATGGAGGGATAATATTGAGAGGTGTAGAAGATAAATGGTTGGCTAGGATTAGAGGGTAGGTACAAGAAATAATAAAATAATGAAAGGGTAGGTAGTGTATGAATTAAGAGATGAATGACATGTGTCATAGGTAGAAAAGGTTAATGAGTTAATTAAATAAATAAAGATTTATTTAATTAATAGAAGAAGTGGAATCAATTAAAGAAATAAAATATTTATTTAATTAGACTCGACAATTTTAGGTGTCTTCAATATATATATATATATATATATATATATATATATGTATATATGTATGTATGTATGTATGTATATATATGTATATATATGTATACTTATGTATATATATGTATATGTAAATGGAAATGTATATGTATATATATGTATATAGATATATATGCGCGCGCACACACACACACACACACACAGATATATATATGTGTGTGTGTGTGTGTGTATGCATATATATGTATATTTATATATGTGTATGTATATTTATGTATATATATATATATATATATATAGACATATATATATATATATATACATACATGTATATATACACATACGCATACGCATACATATACGTATACACATACACATACATATACATATGTATATGTATATTCATGTGTACATCTATGTACATATGTGTATATATATATATATACATACATATATATATATATATATATATATATATATATGTATGTATATATACATACATATATATATACATATATATATACACATACGCATATGCATACACATACATATATGCATACACATACACATACATATACATATGTATATGTATATGTATGTGTATGTGTATGTGTATGTGTATGTGTATGTGTATGTGTATGCATATGTATATGTGTATGTGTATGTATATGTATATGTATATATATATATATATATATATATATATATATATAGGTATATGTATATGTAATATGCATATATATATATATATATAGGTATATGTATATGTAATATGCATATATATATATATATGTAGATTTATATGTACATATACAAATGCATATGCATATGTATATGTATGTATACATCTACATATACATACACATATTACATAGACACACACCCACACATACAAATTGGTATGTAACATGTGAATTCAAGTTTCTAAATTTTTTTAATTTTCTTGTAACAATAAAAATATAGATTTTATTTATTCTTTTTAAATTATAGAAAAATAGAAAAATAAGCATGGATAAAATATGACTACATAATCATGATGGTTACCTACATCATTCATGCACCACGTGACAATACACCACAACTTGAATAAAGATTTAATTTACAAATTACACAACACGAAATAAAAAATAAGTTACATATTACAAAATATCTTACTCTGTTTAAATGGACCAGGTCATCTCTTTTGGTTTTGACAGCAATGTAACTATGCATTTTCTTTGTCTACACAAGTAATAATTAAATTTCATAATGAATTAGAATGGTTAATTCACCCTCACAAAAATTCATATCTAAAATAATGTAACATTAACATATAATATTCTCACATATAATATTCTACATTATACACATTCATAAGGTTTAATTTTTCATTTAAGATATATAACCATATATCTATAACTTGCTTGACATATCAAGAAACATCCAATCCTAAATTTAATTATATATGTAAATGAACAATGAAGATTATTGGATAAATCAACTATACACATAATTATTCACTAATATAAATCAAACACCATAACTAAAATTTAATAAACCCATGCATGTATATACACATATTAGTGTCATAACTCAAAATAAATGTGTAAACTTAGAACTCTATAAGATAATTAATAAAATATAATATATCTCATCAGATGTCATACTAACATGAATAATCATATAAATCTACATAAAATAAATAATTCTGACAAAATTCAATCCATAAATATTGTGGATATTTTCTTAAAGAGCTAGCCTGTGTTCATAAGTGCAAAAGTGTAGTGCCCCTACCCTAGTTAGCTTTGTAAAACCGATTTGACCTTGGTTGACATTTTATGTGGCATTCTTGAATGGTTGAATTACCATGAGGTAATGTTATAGTTAGATATTATGATTATTGTGCGTACCTATTAATGTGCTTTCATGTTGATTCTTATGTGAGTTTAATTGTCCTCCTCATTCTTGTTATTAATATTGAGCTAACACCTTCATTATATATATATATATATATATATATATATATATATGCTTGTGTGACTCTTAGTTGCAAGAGATTGCAAGTACAGTACCGCCTAGGTGCGAGGTTCATCTTCACCTGGATTCACAGGATTGAGTATACATCTTTCATCCTTAGAATTTGGGTTAGGTGGTCATAAAACCCTTAGTTTACCCTAGTCATGCTCAAGTGAGAATTGCCTGTGGTTCATCAGTTCCCTTTTCATTTGGGTTTGTAGGTCGGGTATTTGGTTGGCTCTCTTGGGTTGCATTCTTGGCATGTGATTAAAATGAGTATTTAATCCTAAGAAGTTATTTTTATTTAATGTGTTCATTTACGCATTAGTAATTAAGAAACTAAAGTAAATAGGTTTCTTTCATATAACTAATCATTAATTAAAAATTGCTCTATTCATGTTTGTAGCAAGTTTAATTTAATGGTTATTTTTAAATAATAAAGTTATTCACTTTATGCATTTTGAAAGGGAAGATTTAAATTTATTCAAAATAGAAATAATTTAATCTCTTTTGCTTTTTGGAATAGAAAGGTTAATTTTCATTATTTAAGAAAATCAATTTTGATTAGAAAAGTAAGTTTTATTCATATATATTTGATATAGTGTGAAAGATTGATTTTGAGAATTTAATTTAATTAAAAATATTTTACCCTCACTAATATTGTGAAATACAAATATTAGCTTTGATAATATTGAGAAAATTAAAGTTAAATGAGGAAGAGAAGCATTTTGATTTTTAATTAGAAAAACAAGTTTAGATTTTTTTTGAATAGTTAAAAAGAATGATTTTTCTTTTTTTATTAAAAAGTTTTTTTTTAATTCTAAAATAAGGGATTAGGTCTGGGGATTCTTCTATTTAACCCTAGGTTTGGAAATTTTTTTGGGGAAAGATTTGTGGAGAGAATTTTGGAAAATATTTTAGAAGAAGGAAGGTTTTCTTGAGTTGAAGGTTGGGATCTTCATCAGATCTTACCAGGAATGCGAAATGAGGTAGGATTCGGGTACATCTTTTTATTTCTTATGTTATTGGGTTTGTTTGTTAAAAAAGAACAAATATTGGGGGAATGGATGTTCTTGAAGATTTCTTGCTTAAACCTCCATGAATGATCTTAAAATTTAAGTTGTAGTTTTGGGAATATTGGTTGTTTTGGGTCAAGATTGTTTAAATGGAGTAGATAAATGGTGTAAATTCATCTTAGGTAGCCAAATATGGTTTTGTGGTTGAGAAAATCTTGCCTATTTGAAAGTTATTGTGTATTTGGAAAACCATGATCATGCTGGAAAAAAATTCTCAATATTTGTTGTTCTTGATCTTTTTTTGAAATATAATTTCGTTTTAGCCTCTGTATGAGACTGTGGATTTAAGAAATTTGGGGTGTTATTTATTGTTAATTGTTTCTGGGTTTTAATAAAATTAATAAATTAAAATGAAGTTTATATTTTAAAATCCATATTTTTTTGGGCGGATTAGGATTGGGGGGAGGAGAAGTCAAGGGTTCTACTCGCACCCTCCTCCTCGTGGGTAGCTGTAGGGCCACGACTACTTTGTGGCCGCAGGGATCCTTGCATACACAGTGGTCGCAGGGTAAAACCTGGGTCCACAATGACCGCAGGGGGCCCTTGCGTTCCATAGTGTGGCCACGGGGGGAGCTGTGGTGGTTTTCACCTCTCCCGTGATGGGAGGTGGGCCCCGCAGTGGTCTCCTTAAAAGAAATATAAAGTTTTTTTTAAAAAAAAATATATAATATAAAACTTGTTTCATGTAAAGTTTATTTTAATAGTTATTTACCTATTTATTTATTATTAATTATTATTAATATATATTTTATTAATGAGGATTAATAAATATATATTCATTAATATTTAATTTGAAAGAGGTGTATTATCAAATCATTATTAATATATATTTAATTAATGGAGATTAATATATATATTAATTAATATTTAATTTTCAATTGTGTATTATTAAATTATTAATTGTTATATTTTATTTTCTAGGGGTTAATAAATATAAAATAGTTAATATTTAATTTGGGTATCTGTAATAATGAGGAAGTATCTTTTGGAAAAAAGATTAAATATTATTTTTAATTGAAAAATCCTTGAAATAAAATATATTTTGGTAATTTGTAAATGATATGTTATTTAGGGATATATTATTATTGGATTTGATTGATAATAGGTCATCTAGGAATTTTAGAAATGGAATACTAAAGTATACGAGTAATTAAAAAAAAAATGAAATGTTTATCATTGGATATTTTGAAAACTTAAATGATATGCTATTAGAATTATTGGAAATTTAATAATGTATCGATTGGAAAATTGGTAAGTTAATGATATCTTCATTTAGTAAAATAAATGGTTTAGTTATATTCCTCCTCTGTATTGTGATATAGACAAATTGTAATATTGCAATTATAGTATTGTCTTCACCTTGTAATGGCGACTTTTCTATTAATGTATTTTTTTTTTAAAACTTAGATCATTTAGAAAACTCAATCGATTTTTATTTTTTAAACCAATCGGAAAGAAGATTGTCCTTTTCTAGTTAATACCTATGCAAGTTTAATTTTTGTATTCGCTTTTGTTTAAGTAATGGCAAGGCCTTGATATGTTTGTTTGGACCCTATCGTTTGGCTGATTTGGGGTACCTATTTATGTCTTCGGTCTCTAGTTTGGCTATTGCCTTGTGATGGTGTTATAATAGGTCTTTTCCTTTATGCGGGTGTCGAGTGTTGATTTGTGGTTGACCATAGCAGGTCAAGTCTCTAGTTAGAGTACTATCGGGCAATGGACCTTGTATTAGCTTTTAATATGTTCAGTCAGATCTATTTCTATGTAGGGATCATTTATGTAATTATTGACCAATGTAGTCGGTTGTTTATTGGTATGATTTGCCTCGATGGTAGGAATGTAAATGATGTGAAACTTATGTACCCTTAACTTATTTTAATGATCATAGGGCTGTTGCAGTTGAGCAGACTCGAAGATGTAGCTCTTTAGGGGTGAACTCCAATATCAATTTGGTGTTATGTGTTTCTTTTGTTCTTATGTTTCATGTTTTAGTGTTAGCATGTATGGATGGCATTTTGATAGAATATATAAGTGGATTAGATGAGATTTATTGTAAATGCATGTATGTAGTCATCTCTTAATGCAGTAAAGTTGTTCATGAAAGAGTGTAGTTTGATTAGCAGAATGAATTCTACTATTGTTAATGAAAATAAGTATGCATGAAAAAACCTTATTAGTAATGATGAAATTATAGTGCGTTTTGGAACAAGATGCATGACATGTGCTTAATGTAAAATTGAACGTAATAAATGGTTAAAAAAATTATTGGATGAACTCATCAAGTCAGCCATATTTTAACCTTAATGGATGAATTCATATGTTATCTATGTTTTAACTTTAATGGGTAAATTTCCTCATGTTAAACTCATCTTCAATCTTAATGGAGGAGCATGTCCTATTATCTATAATTTTAAATTACTGAATAAATTATATCCTTGTTTAAAGTAATAACATAAAATTAAGTTAACCTATTTTATTGGGTCGGATGTCGTGAGTTGAGTTAGATGTGAAGTTACTTAATCATGTTGGGAAACTCCATAGGTATTTTTTAGTCTTCCGTTGAGTTATCTGAGCTTTTGATAACTCCTTGTATCTTTATGTTGTGTCTTATTTAAAAAAAATATATATTTGCACTCCATGTGTGTGTTTTTAGCTTTATCCCTTTGAGGTTTCTTGTCGGGGCATTACATTTAGTATCAGAGCGCATGTTGCAAACACTGGGATCTCTGGTTTCACTTGTGCCCTTAGTTGGTGTGTGGTGCATCAAACTTATGTGTATGCTTGTCCTCCTTTTTGTATGTGTGTGATTGAGCAGACCTTAACTTGTGTGTAATGTGTGTGTTTACACCTTGCTTTCACCTTCTCGATGTTGGTGTTTTTGAGTGATTATATGTGCTTTGTTTTCTTATTGATGTCTTGGTCTATGATTACTCATATTCTGAAAGAGAGTCATATGCACCTTCCTTTTTTATTGTTGTACTCTTTAGACTAATACATTTGGGTTGGTCAGTGCTTGTCTTGAATCTGAAAGTATGAAATGTGCTTGTTTTTAGATTAAAATCTAGCTTAGTGTTGACCACTTGAAAGACTAGTGTGGTAGATATTGAATGATCATCACCCTTCCTCCTCTCTCTCTCTAGAAATTAAATGTTGTTGTTATATGTGTATTTATCTCTTATGTGAGTTTTCTTATTGCAAGAGAAAGGTTGCGATTTCTTGAGCCCTTGTGTGAGCCTTAAAACGCTTATATGTTTTTAGATTATAAAAGGGCTTTGGTTTGAAAGTTCATATTGGATATTGAGAAAAATTGTATGTTTACATTAAAGAATTCTCCATGTGTCTCGTAGGAGTAATATAATTAAAATTCTATCTTAATTAAGGTGCATTAATATGCGAATAGTTGATTTTGTGAAACTGCTTTGGTTGTAAAAGAAGTATCAAAAGGGAACATGTTATGGTAGCTTCGAGAGTGTATTAATGTGTTCCACAAAAGGTTGTTTTATGCGTTTCTTTAAACCAATTTGATTGAGGATCTATTTTAGCAATGCTCCATTGAACTTGTCTTTGGATATATGTAATTGCCTTATTATGTTTAGAAAGTGCGAATGAAAATCTTGTTTGATGTGTATTATTTAATTGATAGCTCCTCGCTTATCTTGTTACTGTACCTTGAATTTTCAATGATAGGTTGCAAATTATGATATGCGGTTGTATTGTATTAAAGTAGTGAGTGTTCTCAAGAGGTCTTGCATTATCGATAAGATTACCTGTTTTGATCTCTATTGTTTGGAAAAATAGAACATTCTATTTCAACCATAATAATTGGAAATTTCTTGTTAGGTTGTTTGGTATCCTTCTAAAACAGTAGTGAAATGAAAACCGTGCAAATAAATGATAGACTTATAGTGAAAAATTTTAGCTTGTAGTGTGGGCTTGTTGATCTTGTGTCTTTGTAGGAAATAGATTAGTTTTCAAACTCTCTTTTTCCTCCTCTTTGCCTAGATTATTAGATTTTAGTAATGCTACTAAAGAGTTCATTGATTTAAATAGAATGTTTATAAAACATGTGAAATTGTACTTTTTGCATTTTTGGCTTTTTATGGAAAGATGAAAGTCTTGAGCTGCATAACGAAATTTGCATAGTTAGTAATGTGGTTCTGAATACTTAATGGATTTAGAAAAGATATAGGAATGATGTTATTTCCTTATGTAATGGTGAATTGTTAAGAATTTCAGTACTAGTATCTAGAGTAAACTGTATTTAGTGATTCATGTGGAAAGCATAGGTAAAACCTTTATTGAGTAGATGATAGCATATTGAAAAGTACTCGCTGTAAATGTGACTAAACCAGTAATGGTGCTATTCCTTGTGTATTGTAAGAAACCCATGCTTGCTATGTGTGCCCATGGGATGGTGAAGTAATCAACCATGGAGGATATGTTTTCTTATGAGTATGGGAAACCATACTGTTTATGTGAAGTTTCTTATTTGTTTCCTTACTGAGTGCCAACCCACTGGTTGTTGATAAGTCAGTATGTGAAGGGGTAGTATTAGAAGTCACCATTCCTTGAATAGTATGGAACGATGTACGAGTAATGTCAATGCGAAGTGACTTTAGCTTCTCTATTTTGAGGAAAAATATAGTTATGTAATGTAACTGTATTATAGGTGTACTCAATACTTTCCCTTGTGATGAACTGATTTATAAGGTTCATACGTGCCAGCCTATTCCTATCCTTTATTTGAGCATATTGATGTCAGCTCTTGAGCAAAATGATGGTTTTATTGGAGGATATTTTTCCTTTTCTTCATGAAAGGTATGTTATTTTTCACATGAGCTTCCAATTGTCTAGCATTGGTAGAGATGTGGGTGGACCTTAGCCATGTATACCTTTGGCTTACAGCAAGTATCCTGAGAGGTACGTCGCTATGCGGGGTGTGACTTGTGTGTGCCCTTTTCCACGAGGTACACTGCCATGCAGGATACGTCCATTGCATGCTCTTTCTGCTTGGAGTATTGCCATGTCATGCTGAGAAACGATGCAAGATGTAGTAGACACTGCCATACGGCCTATTGACAGGTTTAGGGTAGAGCCATGCCACATGACAACATGTGGGGGGTGATGTCGAGGTGCACACTACCATGCCATGCGGATGTGTGACTAGTCCACACCACATGATGAGCTACTGCGATAGCTAGACGATTATTCCTTCCTTCCTTGTTGGTGGCTAGATTATAGTCACATAGTGATGTTATGTGCAATTGTGGTATTTTTTATTTATTTCCTTGTGGGCCAGCAATTTATTTTCTTTTGACCTTGAAGGTTTAGCCATGATCTTGCGATCTTTTGCTTACTTGATTTGGTGTTGCAATTCTGGAATTATTTTCTTGCCTTACTATTGGAATTGATGATTATTATCTTTATTCTTCTGTACTTTCATGGCTAAACTGGTTTATCCTTATTATTTTTGAATGCTGGTCTTGTGTTGAAATGTGAATTCCTTTCCTAGAAAGTAGGAGATAGTCTTGGTTGAGTGTATACAAGGAAGTAGATGTAGGGAACCTTGAGGATGGGAGTATGTGAGGCTATGAAACAACTAGTATCCACTACCTACCTATGTGTGGTGACTATTTATTGGAGGCTAACCACCTTAAGCAACAAGGGATGTTCACGAGGGTCTTGTATAGAAGGTAGCACCACTATGGTGTGCCCTAGCACCATCAAGCCCTTGAGTGAAATATTGGATATATATGATCATATTATTGTTTTGAGATCAGACATAGAGATGTTGATCGTGCATATTATCTTTGACCGAGCATTAGACATGCTCACATGTGGCCTTTTCAGTTGTGTATTATAGTTATGTGGATGGTTATTATGTGTAATCATGGATTAAATGGCATTAACTTGTCACTATGTTATGGGACATAGTCATTGGGAAGGTGCTTATATGCTTGGAAAGTGTAAACAATTGAGTTATTTACGTTGCTCTTATTTCATGAAAGTTAACTTGGTTGTAGAATTTGATATTTGAAGCTAGTTCTATGCAATAAAGTTTTATGAAAAAGATGGATTGGTAAAGGAAATTGATCATGATGACATGTTTTCTTGTCATATTGGTAGATGAGTATGGTAATTTTTGTCTATATCTTTTAATGCTTTAATTTGGTGTAATGAAAGGAAGAAAATTCTTGTTTCTCTGCTATGATTGTGGATAATTCCTAGAATATTTTAAGAAGTGTATGGTTTTAGATGTACCTTGCCAATGGATAATGACATTCATAAAGGTTTTCGCAATAATGTTTCATTTATTTATGGAAGGATTCATATGTGCAAATTGATAATTGTTAATAGAGTTTTAGGGCTAATACATGTTGCATGATTTCTTCTTAGCCTTACGACTTCCGGGAGTAAGTCAAAGCCTAGGGGGGAGAATGTAGTGCCCCTACCCTAGTCAACTTTGTAAAACCGGTTTGACCTTGGTTGACTTTTTATGTGGCATTCTTGAATGGTTGAATTACCATGAGGTAATGTTGTAGTAAGATATTATGATTATTGTGCATACCTGTTAATGTGCTTTCACATCGATTCTTATGTAAGTTTTATTCTCCTCCTGATTCTTGTTATTAATCTCGAGCTAACACCTTCATTAAACATATATATATATATATATAGATATATATATATATATATCTATATATATATATATGTTTAATGAAGGTGTTAGCTCGAGATTAATAACAAGAATCAGGAGGAGAATAAAACTTACATAAGAATCGATGTGAAAGCACATTAACAGTATGTGATTCTTGGTTGTAGGAGATTGTAGTATAGTACCTCTTAGGTGCGAGGTTCGTCTTCACCTAGATTCGCAGGGTTGAGTATACCTCTTTTGTCCTTAGAATTTGGGTTAGGTGGTCGTAAAACCCTCAGTTTACCCTAGTCATGCTCAAGTGAGCGTCACCCATGTTCCGTCAGTTCCCTTTTCACTTGGGTTTGTCAGTCGGGTATTTGGTTGGCTTTCTTGGGTTGCATGCTTGGCGTGTGGTTAAACTGAGTATTTAATCCTAAGT
The DNA here is from genome assembly GCF_030272615.1 of Cryptomeria japonica. Classification (NCBI taxonomy): domain Eukaryota; kingdom Viridiplantae; phylum Streptophyta; class Pinopsida; order Cupressales; family Cupressaceae; genus Cryptomeria; species Cryptomeria japonica. Next base: position 242,151,599 of record NC_081405.1, on the reverse strand, counting down.
AGTTATTTTGAATTAATGTGTTCATTTACACATTAGTAATTAAGAAACTAAAGTAAATAGGTTTCTTTCATATAACTAATCATTAATTAAAAATTGCTCTATTCATGTTTGTAGCAAGTTTAATTTAATGGTTAAATTTAAATAATAAAGTTATTCAGTTTATGCATTTTGAAAGGGAAGATTTAAATTTATTCAAAATAGAAATAATTTAATCTCTTTTTCTTTTTGGAATAGAAAGGTTAATTTTAATTATTTAACAAAAATAATTTTGATTAGAAAAGTAAGTTTTATTCATATATATTTGATATAGTGTGAAAGATTGATTTTGAGAATTTAATTTAATTAATAATATTTTACCCTCATTAATATTGTGAAATACAAATATTAGCTTTGATAATATTGAGAAAATTAAAGTTAAATGAGGGAGAGAAGCATTTTGATTTTTAATTAGAAAAGCAAGTTTAGATTTTTTTTGAATAGTTAAAAAGAATGATTTTTCTTTTTTTATTAAAAAGTTTCTTTTAAATTCTAAAATAAGGGATTGGGTTAGGGGATTCTTCTATTTAACCCTAGGTTTGGAAATAGTTTTGGGGAAGGATTTGTGGAGAGCATTTTGGAAAATATTTTGGAAGAAGGAAGGTTTTCTTGAGTTGCAGGTTGGGCTCTTCATCAGAACTTGCTAGGAATGCGAAATGAGGTAGGATTCGGGTACATCTTTTTGATTTCTTGTGTTATTGGGTTTGTCTCTTAAAATAAAATAAAATTGGGGAATGGATGTTCTTGAAGATTTCTTGCTTAAACCTCCATGAATGATCTTAAAATTTAAGTTTTAGTTTTGGGAATATTGGTTGTTTTGGGTCAAGATTGTTTAAATGGAGTAGATAAATGGGTGTAAATCGATCTTAGGTAGCCAAATATGGTTTTGTGGTTGAGCAAATCTTGCCTATTTGAAAGTTATTGTATATTTGGAAAACCATTATCATGCTAGAAAAAAATTCTCAATATTTGTTGTTCTTGATCTTTTCTTGAAATTTAATTTTGTTTTAGTCTTTGTATGAGACTATGCATTTAGGAAATTTGGGGTGTTATTTATTGTTAATTGTTTCTGGGTTTTAATAAAAATAATAAATTAAAACAAAGTTTATATTTTAAAATCCATATTTTTTTGGGTGGATTAGAGTTGGAGGGCGGAGGAACCAAGGGCTCTACCCGCACCCTCCTCCCCGTATGTTGTTGCAGGGCAGAGACCAATTTGTGGCTGCAAGGATCCTTGTGCCCACAATGGCCGTAGGGTAAAACCTGCATCCACAGTGGCTGTAGGGGGCCTCTGTGTTCCATAGTTTTGCTGCGGGGGAGCTGCAGTGGTTTCCACCTCTCCCGTGATGGGAGGTGGGCCCCGCAGTGGTCTCCCCAGTATTATTTTAAAGTTATTTAAAAAAAATAATAATAATATTAAACTTGTTTTATGTAAAGTTTATTTTAATAGTTTTTTATTTATTCATTCATTATTAATTATTATTAATATATATTTAATTAATGAAGATTAATAATTATATTCATTAATATTTAATTTGAAAGCAGTGTATTATCAAATCATTATTAATATATATTTTATTAGTGGAGATTTATATATATATAGATATATAATTTGAAATTGTGTATTATTAAATTATTAATTGTTATATTTTATTTTCCAGGGGTTAATAAATATATAATAGTTAATATTTAAATTTGGTATCTGTCTTAATGAGGAAGTATCTTTTGGAAAAAAATTAAATATTATTTTTAATTGGAAAATCCTTGAAATAAAATATATTTTGGTAATTTGTAAATAATATGTTATTCAGGAATATATTATTATTGGATTTGATTGATAATAGGTGATCTGGGAATTTTAGAAATGCAATACTAAAGTATATGAGTAATTTAAAAAAAAATGAAATGTTTATCATAGGATATTTTGAAAACTTAAATGATATGCTATTAGAATTATTGGAAATTTAATAATTTATCGATTGGAAAATTGGTAAGTTAATGATATCTTCATTTAGTAAAATAAATGGTTTAGTTATATTCTTTCTCTGTATTGTGATATAGACAAATTGTAATATTGCAATTATAGTATTGTATTCACCTTGTAATGGCAACTTTTCTATTAATGTATTTATTTTTTGAAAACTTAGATCATTTAGAAAACTTGATCGATTTTTATTGTTTAAACCAATAGGAAAGAAGATTGTCCTTTTCCATTTATTTCTTATGCAAGTTTAATTTCTGTATTCACTTTATTTTAAGTAATGGTAAGGACTTGATATGTTTGTTTGGACCCTGTCTTTTGGTTGATTTGGGGTGCCTGTTTATGTCTTTGGTCTCTACTTTGGTTGTTGCCTTGTGATGGTGTTATACCTGGTCTTGTCCTTTATGCGGGTGTCAAGTGTTGATTTGTGGTTGAACATAGCGGGTCAGGTCTCTAGTTAGAGTATTGTTGGGCAATGGACCTTGTATTAACTTTTAATATGTTCAGTTGGATCCATTTTTATGTAGGGATCATTTATGTAATTATTGACCAATGTGGTCGGTTGTTTATTGGTATGATTCACCTTGATGGAAGAAATGTAAATGATGTGAAACTTATGTACCCTTAACTTATTTAAATGATCAGAGGGGTCTTGCAGTTGAGCAGACCCGAAGATGTAGCCCTCTAGGGGTGAACTCTAATATCAATTTGGTGTTATGTGTTGATTTTGTTCTTATGTTTCATGTTTTAGTGTTAGCATGTATGGATGGCATTTTGATAGAATATATAAGTGGATTAGATGAGATTTATTGTAAATGCATGTATGCATGTATGCAGTCATCTCTTAATGCAGTAAAGTGGTTCATGAAAGAGTGTAGTTTGATTAGCAGAATGAATTCTATTATTGTTAATAAAAATAAGTATGCATGGAAGAAACTTATTAGTTATGATGAAATTATAATGCATTTTGGAACAAGATGCATGGCATGTGTTTGATGTAAAATTGAACATAATGAATGGTTAAAAAAATTATTGGATGAACTCATCAAGTTAACCATATTTTAACCTGAATAGATGAATTCATATGTTATCTATGTTTTAACTTTAATGGGTAAATTTCCTCATGTTAGACTCATCTTCAACCTTAATGGAGGAGCACGTCCTATTATCTATAATTTTAAATTACTGAACAAATTATATCCTTGTTTAAAGTAATAACATGAAATTAAGTTAACCTATTTTATTGGGTCGGATGTCGTGAGTTGAGTTAGATGTTAAGTTGCATAATCACGTTGGGAAACTCCTTAGGTATTGTGTAGTCTTCCGCCGAGTTATCTGAGATTTTGATAACTCCTTGTATCTTTATGTTGTGTCTTATTTAAATAAAATATATTTGCATTCCATGTGTGTGTTTTTAGCTTTATCCCTTCAGGGTTTCCTGGCGGGGCATTTAGCTATTTGAAAGCTAAAAGTCACCTACAACAATTGCTAAATTTTTCAAAACAATTTAAGCTATAGTTTTTCCCATATCGACATAGGATTCTCACTTTACTAGTATATAGTTTTTGGTATGTGATTGATTCACTAGGGATGAATATATTATTTTTCAATATAAATACAATTGTCATGACTTGTATAAATAAAAACAATTCTCACTAAGAGCGGTAAGATCAGGTGATGATGGTTCCAGAGGTTCCCACGTGATTTTCACCATGGGAGAAATGAAATCTTAAACTTCTTATGGTAGTCTTAATAGGACTTGGGATGGAGGTACCTTGCCGGTACCACCAAAAAAAAATATGACTCTACTATTTTACCTTGTGGTGGGGAGGGTCCTAGGAAGTCTCCAAAGAATCTTATTAAATCGGGATCTCTAGATTGTAACAGGAAATGGTCTACTTTGTTTCTATCAAACCTCAAAGGAAAGGCTATTGCGCCTATTACCCATAAAGTGGACCCGAAGTCTGGTTCATGTTCCAACTCTATTTGAGATTGTATCATGGAAAGGAATATGGGTAACTTGGCCTCTTCCCTAGTTGGTAATTTTATTGGCCCTCGCTCTAATATTGAAGTTGTTAGGGATTGGATGACCCAAAAATGGAAGGGCAAGGGTCAGATTGATGTGGTGGCCATGTCCAATCATTTTTTCTCCTCCTTTTATTATGAGGAGGACCTTCAATTTATTTTGGTGGGTGGCCCCTGGATGTTAGGAAAATCATCATTGGCTCTCAAGAAATGGGAACCAGGCTTCATACCAAACGAATGGGAATCTAATGAGGCTCCTATCTGGGTGTGGCTACCAAGTTTTCCTATGGATTTCTAGAGTGAAGAAATCTTTCTTGGGATTGCAGCGTGCTTTAGTGAGCTCCTTTCAGTTGACCCAATGACCTCTACTAAGAGGCGCCTGGTGTATGAAAGAATCTATATAAATTTTAAACAATCTACTAACTTGTCGAAGGAGATTGACCTATTCTCAGAACTAGGCAGATGGGTGTTGGCATGATTGGCATAACTGATGGAGATGAAGAATGATGTCTGAACTGGTAAAGGACTATTTGTGATGACATTGTGATGAAGAGATTGAGATTGCATGATTGGATGACTTTGATCAGTTATTTGTGTTGTCATTTATGGCAATTGATATTTACTATATTGTATTTTTTCATCTTAGTCTTTTTGGTCTACTCAAAAGACCTTACCGGTAAAGAAATAGGAAATTGGAAATTAGGACCTTAACCAATAAACGAAGAAATATTTTGATTAGATCTGCTGATTGGTGATGATTCAAGTGTTGTGGTTTGGAATATGAGTTTGTATCATTGCAATATGTACGTGATCGGAACCGCATGATGTTTGGTTACTGGAAGTCATGTTTATGATTTTTGTTGTATTTTTGCTAGGGTTTAAGAAGGGTTTAAGGACCGGTAAAGAATTCTCTTAACCGGTAATGATTTCTGGTTTTGCGGTGATCTACATCAAGTTGAAATATTGGAGGTGATGTGGGACAACCTATGTAGATGGATGAATTTCTATTTTGGCACATTTCAAGATTGAATTTCTTGGGAAATAGTGAAGAGCTTAGAAGAGTGTTCTAAGGGTTTGACTTTATATCAGATCGAGTTACTATGATAAGTTACGATCACTCAACAGTTGATATCATTTTTTTAAATTTGTAATGATTTGTATGATGATCTGATATGATCTTAAGGTGATCTATATTGAAAATTCTTGATGTATCAAGGGTTTAGTAAACAACGTAGTTGTAAAGGTTATTTGTGTCAATTTAGTTGATTTTTATTGTGTGGTGGTTTTCAAGATTTTTGTTGTGTGGTGGTTTTTGAGAAGAGTGTGGACAGTTGAACCTGAGTGTGAGAGATATGCCTGAGAGTAGCAGATTTGGAATAGAATTGGATCTAATCAAGAAAATAGTTAAGTGCTATACCTAGATAATTCACTGGTGTTCCCTAACAATTGTAACAGTCAAAATCCCTTAACTGAGTAGGTCCTAACAAACCTTACATTGTAAATCCCTTAACCAAGTAGCTCAACATCTAAGTGGTAAATCCTCTTGCGATCTTGATCCTAACAAGTCAAAGCTCCTAATAGGGCTCACCATCTAAATTCCTTAATCGGGTGACTCCTAGCAAGTTCTCCTCCTAATAGTGCATCTTTGTAAGCTCCTAAGTGAGCTAGGCTCCTAATAGGGTGCATTCTGAAAGAGTGCACAATTTTTGTGGGTACCAATTCCCACTATGGTTTTTCCCTAGTTGGGTTTCCACGTGAAAATCATGGTGTTCATATGGTGAATGTTTTCATGTGTTGTTATATTTAATTTTCAGTTAATGCATGGTTTATGAACACTTAATGTGTAGATTTGATAAATCAAATTAGTAGATGATTATTGGCAGATACAAGTACTGGTAAATGGTTTGGTTGTTGGATATTGTTTGATTTTGTGAAAGTTTAATAAGGTTGAGTTCTAGATTTGAATTTCATGTTAATACCGATTCACCCCTCCCCTCTCAGTATTAAGCTGATTCTCTAAGATAAACAATTGGTATCAAAGCATTGGTCCTCTCCATGTAGAAAGCTTAACAGCTTGAGGGAAAGATCCTGAAGAAAGATGATGAAGGAGGGTCCCAAGTTTACCAAGGACAACTACCGGATATAGAAAGACTAGATGAAGATATACATCAAAGGATATGGTGCTCAGTATTGGAATCATGTGGTAAACAAGTATGTTGCTCCTACTATCAACCCCTTGACACCAGATGAGCTTAAAAAACAACAAGAAAACATTCAAACCTTGGAAGCAATTGTAAGTACTTATACTGATTCTGAGTATATAGATATTCATGGATTAGAAACTGCACTTGAGGTATGGGAGAAATTAGACTTGATTTATGGAGGAGATGGACATGTACAAAGAGAAGAAGAAGAAAGTTTAAGAGGCAAATTTGATGACATGAAAATGGTTAATGGTGAGAACATTGCACAATATTCTCAAAGGATTAAATAGGTTGTAGGTAGTATTAAGAGTGTTGAAGGCAAGATTGATGATGATGATGATGTTAGTAAAATGCTTAGAACTCTCCTACCACACTATGCTATTAGAGTTTCTACAATTCAAGAATTGAGATCTATTTCTAAAGATAAACTCATTGTGGATTCTCTTATTGGAAATTTGATTGCATTTGAGTTAAACAACTTTAATAATAGTGTTTCAAAACTATTTAAATCTACTTTTAAAACTTCTATAACTGGTGCATCTATGAAGAAAGGAAAGGGTATTTGTCATAATCATAACTGCAGGTCTATTCATGGTGGTAGGAGAGGTTAGGAGGATAATGAAGATCATCTAATGGAACTTGAGGCACTATTGACTAAAATATTTCTGAGAGGCACTAGTAAGTATAAAGGTAAATTACCCTTGAAGTGTTTTTCCTGCAATAAGATTGGGCACATTGCTGCAAATTATCCTAATGGTGATAAAAAGGAAAAGTGTAGGAAATTTAAAGAAAAAGGACAAAAACATTGCTATCTTGCAGTGGATGACGGTGTGACAGATGAACAATCAGAAGAAGATGACAATGAGGAGATAGTGTTTGTTGTTGTGAAGGAAGATCTGAGTGATGAAAAGGAATTGGTGTCTCAAATGGATAGCAGTGATGAATGTATAATATATAGTGGTTTCTCACACCATATGACCATTGATACAAACAAGTTCTTATCCCTCGAAGAGTTTGATGGTAGTGTGGTAAGGTTTGGTAACAACTCACCCTCCATGATTAAAGGTAAAGGAACTATTTCATTGAATGGAAAAAGTAATGCAAATGATGTCTTTTGGGTTGATTGATTAAAACATAACCTTTTGATTGTTGGTCTATTAAATGATAAAAAATATCTTTTAGAATTAAAAGTGGAGTGTGCAGGATTCTTGAAAGTAATGGAGAATTGATTGCTACTCAAAAGTAGAAGGGGTAATATTTTTCATCTGAATACTAATGTGAATAGTTGTTTGGTGGCAAAGATTGAAGATAGCTAGTTATGGCACAAGAGGTTTTGTCATGTGAATTTTGACAATTTGATAAAGGTTAGTAAATCAAGTATTGTGAGAGTTTTTCCCCAACTTGTTAAACTAAATAATGTATTATGTAAGGACTGTCATATGGGTAAGATGACTTCTATATCTTTTAAGAGTAAGTCATTGTCTTCAAAAAATATTCTAGATTTGTTTCATACTAATCTTTGTGGTCCTATGAGGACTAAAAGCTATTATGGTGATAGATATTTCATGATTTTCATTGATTATGTTTCCAAGATGATGTGGGTAACTTTTCTAAGAGAAAAGTTGAAGGTATTCAGTAAATTCAAAGAATTCAAAGCTTTAGTTCGAAAAGAAACTGGGAAGAATTTGAAATGTTTGAGATCTGATCAGGGAGGAGAATTTACTTTTGATGAGTTTGTGAAGTTTTGTGATGAACATGGAATCAAGAGGTAGATGTCAGCTCCTCAAAATCCACAACAGAATGGGATAGCACAGAGAATGAATAGAAAAATTGTTGAAGCTACTAGAACCATGTTGATTCAAAGTAAAGCACTGAAAATGTTTTCGAGAGATACAGTTAGCACTTTTGTTTACACTTTGAACCAAGCACTTGTTAAGAGAGGTAACAACAAAACACCTTATGAATTATGGCATGGCAAGAATCCTAATGTAAGTTAAAAAATTTTGGGAGTAAATGTTTCATTAAACATGATGATTTCACTAGAAAGTTTGATGCAAAGTGTGATGAAGGTATTTTTCCTTGTTACTCTACAAAGAGTAAGGGTTTCAAATGTTTTTGATAAAGATAAATGGGTTTTACGTGGACCCAAAACCACAAGTTTGACAAAAATCGACCATCAGCCAAACATAAATAAACCAACAGAAAAATAGGGGAACACCCCAAAACCATCACAAAAGCAACAGAGATGCAGACA